>NC_088243.1:7706492-7863992 GCF_036934945.1 Oncorhynchus masou masou | reverse complement strand
AGGGATAAAAAGAGGGGATTGAGAGAGAGAGAGAGAGAGAGAGAGAGAGAGAGAGAGAGGGATAAAAAGGGGGATTGAGAGAGACAGAGAGAGAGAGAGAGAGAGAGAGAGAGAGAGAGAGAGAGAGAGAGAGAGAGAGAGGGGTAAAAAGGGGGGGATTGAGAGAGACAGAGAGAGAGAGAGAGAGAGAGAGAGAGAGAGAGAGAGAGAGAGAGAGAGAGAGAGAGAGAGAGAGAGAGAGAGAGAGAGAGAGAGAGAGAGAGAGAGGGAGAGAGAGAGAGAGAGAGAGAGAGAGACAGAGAGAGAGAGAGAGAGAGAGGGATAAAGGGGGATTGAGAGAGACAGAGAGAGAGAGAGAGAGAGAGAGAGAGAGAGAGAGAGACAGAGAGAGAGAGAGAGAGAGAGAGAGAGAGAGAGAGAGAGAGAGAGAGAGGGATAAAGGGGGATTGAGAGAGACAGAGAGAGAGAGAGAGAGAGAGAGAGAGGGATAAAAAGGGGGATCGTGAGAGAGAGAGAGAGAGAGAGAGAGAGGGGCAGAGAGAGATATGTTTATTGATTGACTGGAGCTGGAGGGTGGGACTAATAACAACAAGATGACAAATGTAAAACATACTGTCTGTAAAATGTAGATACTGTTCAGAAATGTTGTGAAATAGCACAGTTACAAATAGAACTGGATGGACATCAGAAATAGAGAAAGGACTAAAAACAAACAAAATATAACTATTGTAAAATAGATATGACATTTGAAATGTCTTTATGCTTTTGGAACTTTTGTGAGTGTAATGTTTACTGTTCATTTTAATTGTTTATTTCACTTGGTGTAATATCTATTTCACTTTCTTTGGCAATGTAATCATATGTTTCCCAGTTCTGCCCCTCAGCAAGGCAGTTAACCGACTGTTCCCCGGGCACCAAAGACATGGATGTCGATTATGGCAGCACCCCGCACCTCTCTGATTCAGAAGACACAGGCATTTCCCTTTCCCATGCCAATACATCCCCTTAAATGAGAGAGAGAGAGAGAGAGAGAGATGTAGAGAGAGAGAGAGAGAGAGAGAGATGTAGAGAGAGAGAGATGTAGGTAGAGAGAGAGAGATGTAGAGAGAGAGAGAGATGTAGAGAGAGAGAGTGTGTGATTAGGGTTCTCCCTGGGCCCTGAGGGATATCAGGAGACAGGAATCCAATTTGTAAGTCGCTCTGGATAAGAGCGTCTGCTAAATGACTTAAATGTAAATGTAAAATGAAATGGGTTCAGGCTCCACTGACATGGCCTTTCAGGGGCCCAGAACCTGGTGATTCCTACTATACCACAGACCACAGGCTTCCTACCCTGATGGTATGCTGTATTTTCTGTGTTCTCTCACTCTCACGTGTGTGTGTGTGTGTGTGTGTGTGTGTGTGTGTGTGTGTGTGTGTGTGTGTGTGTGTGTGTGTGTGTGTGTGTGTGTGTGTGTGTGTGTGTGTGCGTGCGTGCGTGCGTGCGTGCGTGCGTGCGTGCGTGCGTGCGTGCGTGCGTGCGTGCGTGCGTGTACACATGTAAAATGGTCACTGCATTCTCTCTTGATTTTTTTTAAGATCAAAGCTTGTCAATGTGAAATTGGTATTCCTGTGAAAATCCAAAATATGTCCCATATTCAACCCTTTCACCCACACGGCTCAGTCGCTGGCTGGACGTCTCATCAATAAAGTGGCAGAAAAACCCATTGACCCTTTTTGCCACTACCAGACAGGACTACGACCGTGAGAGCTGATGCAGTGCCATCCATACATGTATCCGCTCCTTTCTTTCAATTTTCGCCTAAAATAACCCAAATCTAACTGGCTCACGACCTGAAGCAAGGATATGCATATTCTTGGTACCATTTGAAAGGAAACACTTTGACGTTTGTGGAAATTAGAAATTAAGGGAGGAGATTATAACATATTAGATGTGGTAAAAGATTTTAAAAAACATGCACTTTTTTTGTCATTTTTTAAAAACCATCATCTTTGAAATGCAAGAGAAAGGCCATCATGTATTATTCCAGCCCAGGCACAATTTAGACTTTGGCCAGTAGATGGCAGCAGTGTATGTGCAAAGTTTTAGACTGATTCAATGAATCATTGCACATATGTTCAAAATGTTGTATCAAGCCTGCCCAAATGTGCCTAATTGGTTTATTAATACATTTTCATGTCAAAACTGTGCCACTCTCCTCAAACAATAGCATGGTATTATTTCACTGTAATAGCTAATGTAAATTGGACAGTGCAATTAGATTAACAAGAATGTAAGGTTTCTGCCCATATCAGATATGTCTATGTCCTACGGATTTTATTTGTTTATTACAACCTCATGCTAATCACATTAGCCTATGTTAGCTCAACCATCTTGTGGGCTTGGGGTGGTGGGGGGAGCGACCCTGTAGAGGTTAAGTAGATTGCATTAAACATTTATAACATCATTATGATGCCTTATTAAACATGATCAACACATATACGATGCCTTAAACACTAATAACATATTTATGGTGCCTTATAAAACATGAATAACATACTTATGATGCCTTATAAAACATGAATAACATATTTATGATGCCTTATAAAACATGAATAACATATTTATGATGCCTTATAAAACATGAATAACATACTTATGATGCCTTATAAAACATGAATAACATATTTATGATGCCTTATAAAACATGAATAACATACTTATGATGCCTTATAAAACACTAATAACATATTTATGATGCCTTATAAAACATGAATAACATACTTATGATGCCTTATAAAACATGAATAACATATTTATGATGCCTTATAAAACATGAATAACATACTTATGATGCCTTATAAAACATGAATAACATACTTATGATGCCTTATAAAACATGAATAACATACTTATGATGCCTTATAAAACATGAATAACATACTTATGATGCCTTATAAAACATGAATAACATACGTATGATGCCTTATAAAACATGAATAACATATTTATGATGCATTATAAAACATGAATAACATATTTATGATGCCTTATAAAACATGAATAACATACGTATGATGCCTTATAAAACATGAATAACATACTTATGATGCCTTATAAAACATGAATAACATACTTATGATGCCTTATAAAACATGAATAACATATTTATGATGCCTTATAAAACATGAATAACATATTTATGATGCCTTATAAAACATGAATAACATATTTATGATGCCTTATAAAACATGAATAACATATTTATGATGCCTTATAAAACATGAATAACATATTTATGATGCCTTATAAAACATGAATAACATATTTATGCCAGGGAGAACCCTAATTTGATTTGATTTGATTGATTTGATTTGATATAAAACATGAATAACATATTTATGATGCCTTATAAAACATGAATAACATATTTATGATGCCTTATAAAACATGAATAACATATTTATGCCAGGGAGAACCCTAATTTGATTTGATATAAAACATGAATAACATATTTATGATGCCTTATAAAACATGAATAACATACATAGGATGCCTTATTTATGAAGTGTTAATTACAGCTGCTTCTGCTTCAGAGGGCGTGGTCCCACAGAGCATATTGATCAGTGTTGATTATTCAGTGTATCATTTCTGTTGTTGATTCAAGAGTTAAATGGACTCCCTAAGAGTAACATCAACACTTAGTGGTGTAAAGAACCACCAGTGTTGACGTTAATAACCAGAGTTATTGTTTTACACTGTGGAGAGGTAAACCAGTCCAATCAAAACCACACCCATCATTATTATATTTCCCAGCATGCATGACTGCAGGTCGATCTTTAAGGATTGTTTTATCTATATCTGTGTTTTTACATGTACATTGATTGATTTAATCTCATTGTCATGAATATTACCGAAGGTGACTCCCCTTCTGTTGTCCATTGTTCTGTGTTCGTTTGTTTTTGTCTAATTGGTTTCACCTGTTTCTTGTTTGGTTGTTAGGGTGGGGTTATTTAAGTTAGTTCAGCCTGCTTCTGTTTGTGCGGGTTTGTTCATATGTATGTGTTCGAGTGGTTTGTATTTTGCATTTCCGGGTTGTTGTTTTTTTTTTTCCCCCCCTCTCTTCTCCGCTGTCCTTTATTTCTTCACATGTGTTGTTCGCCTGATTTTTGTTCGTATGATTTTCTGGACATTAAAGTGTGTTTTTCCCGTATCCTTTGCTCTCTGCGCCTGACTCCACACCTATTCACTCATTTACCGTTACACTCATGCTACACAAAAATAAATAAGATACATTTTTTCTAAACGAATCCAATCAGTTAGATGTGTTTATTATCTGGTATAAATGGTTTAGGTGGTGCTTTTTATCACGTTTCCTGATAGCCATTCTGAATGCAGGTTGCAGGTGAATATCCTACTGTCTGGAAACCAATGGGATTTACAAATCATTTTGCAAGTCAGCATAATGTGACTTGCCGACCTGGTGTGTCTGTGGTTTCCTAACACCATTGTGTTAGGATTAAAACTAGGCCATCAACTAAAGCCAATATGTAAGGCCTTATGATAGATGTAAAGTATTGTCCATAGAGTTCAATTTGTGGTCGCCAAGGAACTCACTTTGTGAGGTCTTTAAAAAGAAAGGCCTTTCATTAAAAGGAAATAATCCAACAACAACCATGTCTCTGTCACTAACAAATAAAATAATGGGTGTTAACTCTTAAATTTACTCAAAAGGAAAAGGCACCCTGGGAAATATGTAAATTGGGCTTTACAACATACAGTGTTAAAACACCCCCCTAAAAAATGTTTGCTGGATTACACTGCAGTTTCATTACTATGAGCTACGCAAACACTACAATCAACTTCCTTTGAATACTTGTAAACAGTCAACTGGGGAACACAGCGACATAATTTCATTTTTAACACTTTCCAACGTGTTGTTTTAACACCAGTACATTCGGACTCATACGTCTACTACATGTAGTGGACCTTTAAAGTTAAATGTACAACATTTATTTTGCTGTGTGCTGTTCCCTGACTCTACCAGCCACTCTTCTAATAATTAAGGCTAATAAACCGCTTTTTTTACTGAGTAAAAAAAGCATTAATTGTAGGCAGAAATGAGGTCACCCTTTTTTTTATTTAACTTGGCAAGTCAGTTAAGAACATATTCTTATTTACAATGACAGCCAAACCCAGACAACACTGGGCCAATTGTGCACTGCCCTATGGGACTACCAATCACAGCTGGTTGTGATACAGCCTGGATTTGAACCAGGGTGTCTGTCATGACATCTCTAGTACTGAGATGCAGTGCCTTAGACTGCTGCGCCACTTGGCAACCCATACTCTTTCATTTCAAGTAAAAAAATAAACCGTAAATTAAATGTTATTATACAAAGAACAGCAGAGTGAAACGTTGATAACAGTGTTTGAAATTATTGAAATAACTCTATAACATTTTTAATGCAGAATTAACACAACTCAAAAGACAATTGGTCTGTTGTCGTAATAAGGTGTAAATCAGTATTGCCCTCTGGTGGTATGATTCGGAACTGGCAATTTACCCACGTTACCCTCCCGGACGTTAGGTGGCAGTAAACACTTGCAGTTGGTCACCAAATTCCCTTAATGAAGACCAACGAGGAAGTTTTACCTTGCTTCTTTGTTTAGTTTCTTCAAGTGCATATTTTTTTATATTTCAGAAACCTTTAGCTAGCGTACAAATAACGAGCGTCATCTAGTCTGCAACTCAACTTCATGCACTTTTATGATTTTGTTTTGATTGAGTTCATTTAGTGTACATCATTTCTCATAACTACTAACGGCAGCTAGTTAGCTAGTTAGCAAATACAGTCAGGAGCATTTATTGATGTTAATCTCTGAAGGTTTGCTCAAATCACGATGGTGAGTGCCAGCTATCCATAACCCACTACACTGCTGGAAAGGTAATAGTGTATTAATCAATGTACGGGTTGTGTACAGTTCACCCTCAATCATGACTCAAATGCCATATCTTTACGTTGAGTCATTGGACGTCTCTTAGGTCTGTTTAGTAACTCAGGTGTATTGGTACACTAGTCACAGTCAATTGTATTGGTTTGCACAACAACCGTCTGTGGGAAGCCAGAGGTTAAATACAAAACAAAATTCAAGTTACTGTGCTGGTGGGAAGGACGGTTGGTCATTATGAGAGGGGGGAAATTGATACAAAATATATATATATATATATTACCAGGTAAGTAGACTGAGAACACGTTCTCATTTACAGCAACGACCTGGGGAATAGTTATAGGGGAGAGGAGGGGGATGAATGAGCCAATTGTAAACTGGGGATTATTAGGTGACCGTGATGGTTTGAGGGTCAGATTGGGAGTTTAGCCAGGACTCCAGGGTTAACACCCCTACAATAAGTGCTATGGGATCTTTAGTGACCACGGAGGGTCAGGACACCAGTTTAACGTCCCATCCGAAAGACGGCACCCTACACAGAGCAGTGTCCCCGATCACTGCCCTGGGGCATTGGAATATTTTTGTTATTAGACCAGAGGAAAGAGTGCCTCCTACTGGCCCTGCAACACCACTTCCAGCAGCATCTGGTCTCCCATCCAGGGACCAACCCTACTTGGCTTCAGAAGCAAGCCAGCAGCATCTGGTCTCCCATCCAGGGACCAACCCTACTTGGCTTCAGAAGCAAGCCAGCAGCATCTGGTCTCCCATCCAGGGACCAACCCTACTTGGCTTCAGAAGCAAGCCAGCAGCATCTGGTCTCCCATCCAGGGACCAACCCTACTTGGCTTCAGAAGCAAGCCAGCAGCATCTGGTCTCCCATCCAGGGACCAACCCTACTTGGCTTCAGAAGCAAGCCAGCAGCATCTGGTCTCCCATCCAGGGACCAACCCTACTTGGCTTCAGAAGCAAGCCAGCAGCATCTGGTCTCCCATCCAGGGACCAACCCTACTTGGCTTCAGAAGCAAGCCAGCAGCATCTGGTCTCCCATCCAGGGACCAACCCTACTTGGCTTCAGAAGCAAGCCAGCAGCATCTGGTCTCCCATCCAGGGACCAACCCTACTTGGCTTCAGAAGCAAGCCAGCAGCATCTGGTCTCCCATCCAGGGACCAACCCTACTTGGCTTCAGAAGCAAGCCAGCAGTGGGATGCAGGGTGGGATGCAGCTGGTTTTATCTAAAGGATCCTATTATTAAACAGACTTTCCAAACATGGGTCTGTTGTTGAACCACTTTATCTCTTCCTACCTTTATGTCATACAAGTCCCCACATGTAATTATGTTTTAGTCCAAATGTGTCTCGCTACTTTTATTTTGATATGAGGTAAGCAGAGAGGAAGAGGGTCTAAAACAGACCCACATTTGGAAACTTTGTTTAATAATACAATCCTTTAGATATTTTGTATTAAATTACCCCCGACATAATGACCAACCGTCCTGCACACCAGCACAGTAACTTATAATAGAATTGTATTTCACTTCTGCCTTCCCACTGACGTTTTTTTTGTGAAAACTACAACACAATTGACAGTGACTCTAGTGTTTGTAAAAACACCTAGATGTCCCCTTTAGCCTTATGAGACAACAGACCCGATGCTGCACAAAATGCTCTGTCTAAAAGCAAATACGTTTTTTTAAATACAAAAATCACACTTCCTGTATGCAGTTTAGGTTAGGTTTATTTTTGAAAAACGCATGCAATCCAGACAGAAATGTGGAATGGAATGGTCCAAACGCGAGCACAAGGTGAGAGGATGTGTCGAAGCTGAAGCCAGGTACAACTTTGCTAAACTGTGCACAGTAAGAGTATCTTTTGTATTTTAATGTTATTTATTACAGTTAAGTTCCAAACATTTCCGAAACCGTATCGCTAGCGAGGATGAAGAACATTTGTACATGTTAAAACATTGTTGGGGTTGTCGTTCATATGGAGCCAGCTGTCCTCCTTAACATCTGCTGAGAACCCAATACAAGGGCCAGCTGTAAGCCACCTTGAATCCCCTTGGGTTCTCAAGAGCTTGTGTACAGTATGCCTGAAACCCTAACCCTGAAATACAAGTCGTTACAATCTGTTCAGCATTCACACTTTTCTGATATGCATATAATGTTTATAATCAGAGATTACCAGAGAAATGTCCTCTCAAGTCCAACATACCAGCTTCATAGCAGTTAATTGTTTTACATAATTGTTTTACATAATAGTCATACATCTCATTCATATTTTCCCTTGGGATGCGTGTCTGGTCTTTTATTTTAGGATGGTGAGAACAAACCCTGCCTGCCGCTCTCCTTTACCGTGCCTAAATCTGAGGATCTTGATTGTAACAGTAAAGTCCAGAGTGAACAGCAGGCTCCAGAGATGGCATCAGTGAAGCAGGAAGACTGCAGTCAAACACTGGGGCTGAATGTCAACATTAAAGATGAAGTAAAGGAGGAAGAGATTGAAACATTTGTGTATCATGGTAAAAAAAAAAACTTTTCACAGTCTCAGAGTAGAACCGTAGGAGTGCTGCTGTAGGATCAGTTTAACCTTTTAGATCATAATGAATCAGATTATATGGATGGGGAGACCTGATCCTAGATCAGCACATCTAATCTGTGTGACTTTAGATCCAGGTGAACTGACAAGGCTTAACGCTCCTAGATGATGTCTCATGCTACTCACCTGATTAACCATCAACATTTTACATTTGTCTCCTTCACTTGACGTGTAACATTTGAACAACATTGGGATCGTTAACGTTTCGAAAAAATGGACACTAAATTTAGATCACTGTGCAGTTATCACACAACCTCCTCTCTCTCCCTCACGCTGGCCTGCCCCCTCCCCTCTCTCCCTCACGCTGGCCTGCCTGCCTCCTCTCTCTCCCTCACGCTGGCCTGCCTACCCCCTCTCTCTCTCTCTCTCTCTCTCTCTCTCTCACGCTGGCCTGCCTGCCCCCTCCCCTCTCTCCCTCAGGCTGGCCTGCCTACCCCCTCCTCTCTCTCCCTCAGGCTGGCCTGCCTACCCCCTCCTCTCTCTCCCTCACGCTGGCCTGCCTTCCCCCTCCCCTCTCTCCCTCACGCTGGCCTGCCTGCCCCCTCCTCTCTCCCTCACGCTGGCCTGCCTGCCCCCTCCTCTCTCCCTCACGCTGGCCTGCCTGCCCCCTCCTCTCTCCCTCACGCTGGCCTGCCTGCCCCCCCCGTCTCTCCCTCACGCTGGCCTGCCTGCCTCCTCTCTCTCCCTCACGCTGGCCTGCCTACCCCCTCTCTCTCTCTCTCTCTCTCTCTCTCTCTCTCTCACGCTGGCCTGCCTGCCCCCTCCTCTCTCTCCCTCACGCTGGCCTACCTGCCCCCTCCTCTCTCTCTCCCTCACGCTGGCCTGCCTGCCACCCCCCCTCTCTCCCTCACGCTGGCCTGCCTACCCCCTCCCCTCTCTCCCTCACGCTGGCCTGCCTACCCCCTCCCCTCTCTCCCTCACGCTGGCCTACCTGCCCCCTCCTCTCTCTCCCTCACGCTGGCCTGCCTGCCCCCTCCCCTCTCTCCCTCACGCTGGCCTACCTGCCCCCTCCTCTCTCTCCCTCACGCTGGCCTGCCTGCCCCCTCCTCTCTCTCCCTCACGCTGGCTCACCTGCTCTTTCACTTCGCTAATTTGAGTGTATGTTCAGTCTTCGATCTGTTGCATGTAGAATATCCTAATGTATTCATTGATGTTCGGATCCTGTTTTACTGAAGTTGTGAGAGACAGATCTTGATTACCGATGGATAGTCCTAGTGAACAGTTCTGACTCTTATCTGTCTGGTGGCTGACCTACCTATACTGTTCCCTTACCCTCTCTCTCAGTCCCTTGCTAACTCGCTTTGGATTCTCGCTGACTCGAATCTTGGCACTTAGAAATGGGAGTTGACACTGAGAGTTATTATTATTATTATTATATTATTTTGTAGTTGTCTCTCCACCACTACGTCATCGTTGTTAACAGTTGGGAACATGTCAGAGACAGGCCAGAGACAGCAGCGAAGTCCTGTATGGTGGCGATATTTTGAGGAGTTAAAGGAGAAGGTGGTGGAATGCAAATCTGAAAAGGACACACCGTGAGACCCGGGGATGGAGTGGCGATGACTGCGGTAGACTGAACTGCATTGCCTTAGTGTTCATATGCAGGACCCTTTCGCCTGATGAATACATGCCATTTTATTATTTTTGTCGTATCTTTTAAACCTTAAAAAAAAAAAAAAATACTGTTTAAACCTTTAAATTAAAAAATAAAATAATAAGTCACATCCCTATTCTTCAACTTAGGGCCGTCTGGAGAGTTCAAAGAAGAGACTGAAGAACACCAAGTCTTACTACTCAAAGGTCTGCGTTTTCCTTCTTCTCACACATGGAACATATTTAAACCACAGTTCAGAATCTGGACAGAATTCAAACCAACAAGGCATTCTAAAATAGAATTTTAGAACGCCTCGTTTCAGGGAGTATGATACATGCACACCCACACCCAATGGCATTCACCCACAAATTACAACAAAAACACAATTGAATAATGGTCTAGCACCTTATTTTACGGCTATGTAGGCCCATGATAGAGGTGGACCATTGTGCTAAGCTCGTAACCCATAGTTTTTATTCCTCAGGAATCAAGGGAACCAGTGCCGCCTCTAGCCTTTTGGGGGCCCTAAGTGGGCAAAACATACACTACCGTTCAAAAGTTTAGGGCCACTTAGAAATTTCCTTGTTTTTGAAAGGAAAGCAAAACATTTTGTCAATTAAAATTACAACCAAGTTGATCAGAAATACATTGTAGACAATGTTAATGTTGTAAATGACTTGTAGCTGGAGATGGCAGGAAAAAAAAATGGAATATCTACAGAAGTACAGAGAGGCCCATTATCAGCAACCATCACTCCTGTGTTCCAATGGCACGTTGAGTTAGCTAATCCAAGTTTATCATTTTAAAAGGCTAGTTGATCATTAGAAAACCATTTTGTAATTATGTTAGCTCAGCTGAAAACTTGTGATATTTAAAGAATCAATACAACTGGCCTTCTTTAGACGAGTTGAGTATCTGGAGCATCAGCATTTGTGGGTTCGATTACAGGCTCAAAATGGCCAGAAACAAATAACTTTCTTCTGAAACTCGTCAGTCTATTCTTGTTCTGAGAAATGAAGGCTGTTCCATGTGAGAAATTGCCAAGAAACTGAAGATCTTGTACAACGCTGTGTACTACTCCCTTCACAGAACAGCGCAAACTGTCTCTAACCAGAATAGAAAGAGGAGTGGGAGGCCCCGGTGCACAACTGAGCAAGAGGACAAGTACATTAGAGTGTCTAGTTTGAGAAACAGATGCCTCACGAGTCCTCAACCTGCAGCTTCATTAAATAGTACCCACAAAACACCAGTCTCAAAATCAACAGTGAAGAGGCGACTCCGGGATACTGGCCTTCTAGGCAGAGTTCCTCTGTCCAGTGTCTGTTCTTTTGTCCATCTTAATCTTTTCTTTTTATTGGCCAGTCTGAGATATGGCTTTGTCTTTGCAACTTTGCAGAGCAGACCAGCATCCCGGAGTCGCCTCTTCGCTGTTGACGTTGCATCCCGGCCAGACCCTCCGCAAACCCGGATGATGCTGGGCCAATTGTACCCCGCCCTATGGGACTCCCGATCACGGCCTGGTTGTGATACAGCCTGGGATTGAAACAGGGTCTGTAGTGACGCCTCTGGTAACTTAGACCGCTCGCCACTCTGGAGGCCCAAAATGTAGGAGTTTTTAAAGCTAATTTCCTTCAATTCTACACATTTTTATATTATATCTGTGTGAGAGTGACTACCAAAAGTGATGTGGCCCCCCCTGGAGGTCAGGGCCCCTTAGCGCATGCCCTGCGTGCGTGGTCTGTAATCTGGTGATGGTTTAGATATCTGGCTAGACTACCTTACCTAGCAATCTAAAACATGTCAGCTGACATGGGTTAATTGAGTGACTGACCTAAGTGGAAAACTGCTAATGCACTACCAAACTTTTGAAATTACACCTCGAGTATTCTACTTTGAATAAATCTCAACAGACTTGAGTTCGTATTTAAAACGCAACCGTGGCGGCTGCAGGGCCCTATGCGCAGCTTGTGGTTTGAGTCGGAAGAGGCGGCACTAAATGGAACCATCGGAGGAGAGCTGGCCATAATCCTCTCTGGTGAAAGGTTGTCTGAAATGTATCAGACATCTAACTGGGAAACAGAACCAACCCCCAAAAGGACCAACCGGTTGAAATGTATCAGACATCTAACTGGGAAACAGAACCAACCCCCCAAAAGGACCAACCGGTTGAAATGTATCAGACATCTAACTGGGAAACAGAACCAACCCCCAAAAGGACCAACCGGTTGAAATGTATCTGACATCTAACTGGGAAACAGAACCAACCCCCCAAAAGGACCAACCGGTTGAAATGTATCAGACATCTAACTGGGAAACAGAACCAACCTCCCAAAAGGACCAACCGGTTGAAATGTATCTGACATCTAACTGGGAAACAGAACCAACCCCCCAAAAGGACCAACCGGTTGAAATGTATCTGACATCTAACTGGAAACAGAACCAACCCCCCAAAAGGACCAACCGGTTGAAATGTATCTGACATCTAACTGGAAACAGAACCAACCTCTCAAAAGGACCAACCGGTTGAAATGTCTATTTAACATGTTGCAGCAGGATTATTTCTGAGAAAGTTACTGTGAAAAATCCAGACTAAATTGAAGCTAGACTATCATTCTGGAGAGGGCTTACTGGCTCATTCTGCTGTAGACTTTCATAGCAAGAGATGCCTGTTATGACTGAGCTGTATTGTAAATCATATTGTGCAATATATTAGGTACATTAACTTGAGTTATAAATTAGGCAAATGACTTGCTTGTTGTAAATGACTTGTTTTTCCTGTTGTCATTTACACAGGAGAAGGACCTGACTATGCTGAACATAAGGTTGAAGTTGAAACGTCCAGAGCGCAACACCGTGTAGAAAGCAAAGCTAAGGAGTCTAACCACTGCCCACACTGTGACAAGAGTTTCCCATTCCCATCATATCTTGAAAGACACCTGCGGAAACATACTGGAGAGAAGCCTTATTCCTGCTCTGTCTGTGGGAAGTGCTTCAGGACGTCAACTCATTTAACCACTCACCGGGAGTTCACACAGGGAGAAACCTTACTCCTGCTCTGACTGTGGAAAGTGTTTCTCTCTTGTAAGTAACTTTAAACAACATCAGCGAACGCATTCTGGAGAGAAACCTTACTCCTGCTCCGATTGTGGAGACAGTTTTTCTCAACATGGTAACATGCGGCGTCACCAGAAAAGACACACTGGAGAGAAACCTTACTCCTGCTCCGATTGCGGGAAGAGTTTCATTACAACATCTGAATTAATCAGTCACCAGAGAGTGCACACAGGAGAGAAACCTTTCCACTGTTCTGTCTGTGGGCAGAATTACTTTAGCCTGAGTAACTTAATACGCCACCAGAGAATACACACCTAGGACAGAAGCCATATTCCTGCTTGACTGTGTGACGTGCTTCAAAACATAATCTGAACAAGAAGTCTTCACGAATCCACCCGTTCCTGGAATACCCGAGAACCGATCCGGGACATGAGCAGATCTGGATCCAGAATTCTGAATAATGTTACAGGTCTGGTTCGGATCTTTCGATTGGGTCTCGGATATGTGTAATTTAACTGACTTGTCCGGAAGGGCCCGTACAGATCCGAACTCAACTACACACACAGAGACAGAGACAGAGAGAGAATTATGATGATGCAGGAAGCTCCTCTCTCACACTGTCGAAGACATGGAGAGGCAGGAAGCTCCTCTCTCACACTGTCGAAGACATGGAGAGGCAGGAAGCTCCTCTCTCACACTGTTGAAGACATGGAGAGGCAGGAAGCTCCTCTCTCACACTGTCGAAGACATGGAGAGGCAGGAAGCTCCTCTCTCACACTGTTGAAGACATGGAGAGGCAGGAAGCTCCTCTCTCACACTGTTGAAGACATGGAGAGGCAGGAAGCTCCTCTCTCACACTGTTGAAGACATGGAGAGGACAGGAAGCTCCTCTCTCACACTGTTGAAGACATGGAGAGGCAGGAAGCTCCTCTCTCACACTGTTGAAGACATGGAGAGGCAGGAAGCTCCTCTCTCACACTGTTGAAGACATGGAGAGGCAGGAAGCTCCTCTCTCACACTGTTGAAGACATGGAGAGGCAGGAAGCTCCTCTCTCACACTGTTGAAGACATGGAGAGGCAGGAAGCTCCTCTCTCACACTGTTGAAGACATGGAGAGGCAGTCACACTGTTGAAGACATTGACCATGTGAAGACTGCTCCTCTCTCACCTGTTGAAGACATGGATGGCAGGAAGCTCCTCTCTCACTGTTGAAGACTGTTATTGAAGATCGCTACTGCACAGAGGACAGGAAGCTCTCACACTGTCGAAGACAGCATGGCTCACTGTTGAAGACATGGAGAGGCAGGAAGCTGACCTGAAACAGGGAGCTCCACCTGAGGGACATGGAATGAGGCAGGAAGCTCCTCTCTCACACTGTTGAAGACATGGACCGAACAGGGAGCTCCAGCGTCTAGCAGGGACAGTTGAAGACATGGAGATTGACCAGGGAGCTCCAAGCTGTGTGACCGCTATCAGGGCCATGCTCAGGGGCAGGAGGAATGACAAACAGGGAGAACAGGGAAGCTCCACAGGGCCATTGTGATCAAGCCATGGAATGACCTAACAGGGAGCTCCAGCATGGCTCAGGGCCATGAGGGAATGACCTAACAGGGAGCTCCAGCATGTAGCAGGGACAGGAAGCTCCAGCATGCTCAGGGGCAGGGAATGACCTAACATGAGGGACATGAGGGAATGACCGAACAGGGAGCTCCAGCATGGCTCAGGGGCAGGAGGAATGACCGAACAGGGAGCTCCAGCGTGTAGCAGGGACATGAGGGAATGACCGAACAGGGAGCTCCAGCGTGTATCAGGGCCATGAGGGAATGACCGAACAGGGAGCTCCAGCGTGTATCAGGGCCATGAGGGAATGACCGAACAGGGAGCTCCAGCATGTAGCAGGGCCATGAGGGAATGACCTAACAGGGAGCTCCAGCATGGCTCAGGGCCATGAGGGAATGACCTAACAGGGAGCTCCAGCATGTATCAGGGCCATGAGGGAATGACCTAACAGGGAGCTCCAGCGTGTAGCAGGGCCATGAGGGAATGACCCAGCCTGACGGAGTGGAGAGAGCAGCAGTAAACTACAAGGGAAAGGTTTTTAATTTCTCCTGAGACTGATAGTTCCTACTCAGAGCAATAGAGCAGGAACTCTGAGCCATTACTGATCCTGTATATTCAATACAAGGCCAAAAGCATGTGGACATCTGCTCGTCGAACATCTCATTCCAAAATCATGGGTGTTAAACCCCATTTAATCCCACATTTTCCCAGACATGAAAATATCAAAATCATTAGTGACCCTTTGAAATAATCATTTTTTAAATGTAATTTTCATGGAATACTAGACGAGATAATGTGATGTTTACTGAATTAACATTTATCCTATGCAGTCATCAACATTCTTATATATCCCAGCCCACTTATGAATTGTTTTCATCCATGCCAGCCATAGTATCGGCTCATGCTCTCATCCACTGACAGCCATTCCTGTATACTATGTGTTCTGGAATCACAACATTGGGGCTGTATACTATGTGTTCTGGAATCACAGCATTGGGGCTGTATACTATGTGTTCTGGAATCACAGCATTGGGGCTGTATACTATGTGTTCTGGAATCACAGCATTGGGGCTGTATACTATGTGTTCTGGAATCACAGCATTGGAGCTGTATACTATGTGTTCTGGAATCACAGCATTGGGGCTGTCTACTATGTGTTCTGGAATCACAGCATTGGGGCTGTATACTATGTGTTCTGGAATCACAGCATTGGGGCTGTATACTATGTGTTCTGGAATCACAGCATTGGGGCTGTATACTATGTGTTCTGGAATCACAGCATTGGGGCTGTATACTATGTGTTCTGGAATCACAGCATTGCTGTATACTCTGTGTTCTGGAATCACAGCATTGGGGCTGTATACTATGTGTTCTGGAATCACAGCATTGGGGCTGTCTACTATGTGTTCTGGAATCACAGCATTGGGGCTGTATACTATGTGTTCTGGAATCACAGCATTGGGGCTGTCTACTATGTGTTCTGGAATCACTGCATTGGGGCTGTATACTATGTGTCTATGTGTCTACTGTGTTATTGACTTGTTAATTGTTTACTCCATGTGTAACTCTGTGTTGTCTGTTCACACTGCTATGCTTTATCTTGGCCAGGTCGCAGTTGTAAATGAGAACTTGTTCTCAACTAGCCTACCTGGTTAAATAAAGGTGAAATAAAAAGAAAAATAAATGTGTTCTGGAATCACAGCATTGGGGCTGTATACTATGTGTTCTGGAATCACAGCATTGGGACTGTATACTATGTGTTCTGGGGGGGGGGGGGGTCATCATCACTGATAACGTTGTTCCTGTGATGATCTGATAGGTTCAGCATATGCATTCAACAGCCTGGCTGGCAAATGGCCTGTCTCCCCCTCATAGTCCGTATCTGACCCATTGCTATCACAATCACTGAGGACAGCATGTTTCTCATTTTGAGGGACAACTGCAATGTTGCACGCCTTGTCTGGGCGGTCACCTAGATCCAACATATCCAGAACTTGACTCAAAGTCAAACTAAAAGAAAGAACAGAGTAGGAAGTTAGTTAGAACGAGAACTATGTATGTGTATAACGATGTGCACACCTAGATGCACTGTTATTCCGACGGTCACTATTGTTGCCGTCAACATGTTTACTCATTCTATGACCACACCGATCCAAGTTGAGTAATTGCAAATGCATATATCAATACTAGACACCTTAAAGATGATGTGTACCAACATTTTTTGTCCTATCTTTATGTCAACATACTTCACTAACCTTTAGTTTGGGAGCTTTGACGCAACCATCTTCTTCTCATGGTGCAACCAGGAAGTAAACAGCTCTGGTCATGTGACAATTTACACTAAACATGTGACACTGCACATATTTAATTGAGACCCTTTATCGTATCAATATTTGCTAGAAATGCATTGATACATCATTCAGTAACATCTTTAGAGCCTAATAACGTTTTTTTCACCGAGCTTTTCAGTAAGGCCAATGTTTGTCTATGGAGATTGCATGGCGGTGTGCTAGATTTGTCTTTACACCTGTCAGCAACAGGTGTGGCTGAAAGAAACAAATCCACTAATTTGAAGGGCGTCCACATACTTTTGATCATGTAGTGTAGCTTACATTGCGTGTCTGTTTTTTGTTATAGTGTTTTGATGTTGAATACTGCGCTGTTGGGAAGGGCTTGCAAGTTCATGTTAAGCATGTCACTGTACTTGTGCATGTGACAAATAAAACCTGAAAAATCAACATTTTGCGATGGCTTTCTCAGTCTCTGGACCCCATCGGGAAGCTGTGGTTTGAATTGAAGAAGGCAGTCAGTCTATAAGCTCAGACGAAGGATATCAAGGATCTGTAAAGATTCTGTATGAAGTAATGGTCTTAAGATTCCTCCTAATGTTGTTCTCCAATCTCATAAAATATTCTTAGAAGAAGGGCTCAGTGTCGTTGTCGGGAAAGGTGAGGAGGGTGCTGGACTATTGAAAACAGGGGATTCAGTAATGTTGACTCTTATCTGTTTTAGATGTATTTGTTGTATTACTTGTTAAACAGAGCATACAATATAACTCTGCATTTGTATTATCTATTTTCAAGTATTTTTTTTTTGTTTGTTGCTCATCTTTATCAAGGGATCCAATCCATTTGGACCCCACGGTACATACAGTACAATGGGAGAGGGGTGTGGCATACACAGGAGGACCAGGATGTTGAACTCAGACCACTATTGAGGACTGGGACTCTCATATCTGGAGAACTTCTGTGAGTGTAATGTTGTTCACGTAGCTACGAAATAAATGTAGTGTTTACTGTTCATTTTTTGTTTTATTTCACGTTTGTATATTTATCTACCTCACTTGCTTTGACAACGTTAACATATGTTTCCCATGCCAATAAAGCCCCTTGAATAGATAGATATATATTTTGTATATTATCTACCTCACTTGCTTTGGCAACGTTAACATATGTTTCCCATGCCAATGAAGCCCCTTGAATTGACTTCCTCGCTAAAGGAACTTCTCGCCAGCGATTTTCAAGTTTCATTCCATCTTTGTTTGAACCTCGCAGGAGTTTATGTTATGGTGAGTCGTGAAACAACAGCTTTACTCTCATATTAGGTTTCTGTTTATGATTTATTTGTTAAACAGAAGCACAATTAATTTACATGTAATTTTTTTTAAAACTAATTTTCACCTCTCACTTAAACATATTGTAAAATACTTCTAACCTACACTTTCATGTCTATAAAAAAATATACCTTGAATTCGAATTTATTATACACAGAAAAGAAGGGAGAAACGTTGACAACGTCAGTAACACCATTACTTGTTTCTGCAGAAAATGGGAGCGTTGAAGTCTGGTTTAAAGCAATATTTCCATCTGGTGGTATGATTTGGAACGGGTCACTTACCCACATTGCGTGGCGCGTTCAAATACTAATCAGAACTAGAAAACTCGGAAATGTACGACTGGTTGTAGTTATACACGTGCCGCGTTTAACGAATATAGCAAGTCGAACATTTCCGAGTTTCGACTAGTATGTGAACGCCGCAACACTCCCGGGCACTGGATGACACTACAGGACAAACACTGACGGATGCGTGCGATTTTTGGTTGCAGGAAAGTCGCCTATCAGTCAGGGAGAATGTTGTTCACGTAGCTACGAAATAAATGTCGTGTTGTGCGGTGGGGTGCCAGAACTGAAAAGGCGTTACACAGGATCTTCCTTTTTACCCGCATACCTTCTTCAACTAGCACTCGTTTTAAAGCCAATCGCCGACATCTGTAGCTGCAAGCACCTAGGAGTGACTGGACTGGGGACCTCATTCGGAATGCCCGTCACTGCGGTGCTCATTTCATTTCGGGAAGCTGAGTTACTGTCTAAATAGATTGGCCCAAAAATAAAGAACGAAATGGTTGTTAGTTAGACTTCAATGTAGTCAATATATTTTATGTACACATGAACTTAGACGCTATTATATTTATTTTATTATTGAAATTCCTAGTAGTTAGCTCACATTACGTTAATTTATCCACGTCATTGTTGTCTTGGCAAGACTATCTTTTGAACAGCCACAACAACAATTCGATTTATAATGAGAAACTAAACGCGTCTATTGGAGGAAAAATATTAGGCTTTTCTGTCAGTCAGTTAAATACTCTAGCTTTCTTATTAACTATTTAGCTAATTAAGTTATATTTCTTGCCCACAGTTACATTGATTTGGCGACTTTTCCGAGCTCGGCTTTCTTACACAAGGTTTTATTAGCCACTGAAATAAGATCTTTATTTGTAGGAGACTCATCTATGGACATCGACATCTATGGACATCGACATCTATGGACATCGACAGTCCAGACGGTGTCCCCTCTCTGTTTGCCTACTCAACCCAGAGTGGAAACTAAACACCCCACGTACAATTTGAGAGGCAATAAAAACATTTAGTCACTTTACTTGATTTAGTAGCTAGGTATACTTTTCCCGTGGGATTATTGCTGCGTTCAAAACAACTGGGAAATCGGAAATATCCGAATTCAGTGGGGGGGGGGGGGGGGGGTACAGTCATTAAACTCGGAATTCCAAGTCGGTAACTCAGACTTTCCGAACTGAACAACAGTGCCATCATTATTTTAACTGTTTTTCTCTTCTCTTGAGTTCTGTTGTCTTTTATAATGGTTAGTTCTGTGGTCATTGATTAAATCAAATCAAATCTAATTTTATTTGTCACATACACATGGTTAGCAGATGTTAATGCAAGTGTAGCGAAATTATTGTGCTTCCAGTTCCGACAATGCAGTAATAACCAACAAGTAATCTAACTAACAATTCCAAAACTACTACCTTATACACACAAGTGTAGAGGGATAAAGAATATGAACATTAAAGATATATGAATGAGTGATGGTACAGAGCGGCATAGGCAAGATGCAGTAGATGGTATCGAGTACAGAGTATACATATGAGATGAGTATGTAAACAAAGTGGCATAGTTAAAGTGGCTAGTGATACATGTATTACATAAAGATGCAGTAGATGATATAGAGTACAGTATATACGTATACATATAAGATAAATAATGTAGGGTATGTAAACATATTAAGTAGCATTGTTTAAAGTGGCTAGTGATATATTTTACATCAATTCCCATTATTAAAGTGGCTGGAGTTGAGTCAGTGTGTTGGCAGCAGCCACTCAATGTTAGTGGTGGCTGTTTAACAGTCTGATGGCCTTGAGATCGAAGCTGTTTTTCAGTCTCTCGGTCCCAGCTTTGATGCACCTGTACTGACCTCGCCTTCTGGATGATAGCGGGGTGAACAGGCTGTGGCTCGGGTGGTTGATGTCCTTGATGATCTTTATGGCCTTCCTGTAACATCGGGTGGTGTAGGTGTCCTGGAGGGCAGGTAGTTTGCCCCCGGTGATGCGTTGGGCAGACCCCACTACCCTTCTGGAGAGCCTTACGGTTGTGGGCGGAGCAGTTGCCGTACCAGGCGGTGATACAGCCCGACAGGATGCTCTCAATTGTGCATCTGTAGAAGTTTGAGTGCTTTTGATGACAAGCCAAATTTCTTAAGCCTCCTGAGGTTGAAGAGGCACTGCTGTGCCTTCTTCACAATGCTGTCTGTGTGAGTGGACCAATTCAGTTTGTCTGTGATGTGTACGCCGAGGAACTTAAAACTTGCTACCCTCTACTTCTGTTCCATCGATGTGGATAGGGGGGTGTTCCCTCTGCTGTTTCCTGAAGTCCACAATCATCTCCTTAGTTTTGTTGATGTTGAGTGTGAGGTTATTTTCCTGACACCACACTCTGGGGGCCCTCACCTAAAAAATAAAAGTATAGTTTTACTAATCACTTCTCTCTGATAGATTGAAAAGAAAAGGGATTTCTCTACACCTGCAATAACATCTGCTAAATGTGTGTGTGTGTGACCAATTACATTTTATTTGAAGAATCCACAGACCACCTGCTGACAAATCCACAGCTGCTGAAGTCACTGAAGGGAACCAGTCCATAGCAGTCATTGATGCGGCAGCATCCGAATCCATCACAGTAGGTGACAGCATACACTTGGTTAAAGGCATGTCCATCAACGAGGCAGATTATTAGCAACCATTACAGTGCATACGGAAAGTATTTAGACCCCTTGACTTTTTCCACATTTTCTTAAGGATTCTAAAATGTATTCAATTGTTTTCTTAAGGATTCTAAAATGTATTCAATTGTTTTCTTAAGGATTCTAAAATGTATTCAATTGTTTTCTTAAGGATTCTAAAATGTATTCAATTGTTTTCTTAAGGATTCTAAAATGTATTCAATTATTTTCTTAAGGATTCTAAAATGTATTCAATTATTTTTATCCCTCATCAATCTACACACAGTACCCCATAATGACAAAGCAAAACAAAATAAAAAATGCAAATGTATACAAAACCCCACCTGACATCACATTTACATACGTATTCAGACCCTTTACTCAGAACTTTGTTGAAGCACCTTTGGTAGTGATTACAGCCTTGAGTCTTCTTGGGTATGACGCTGCAAGCTTGGCACACCTGTATTTGGGGTGTTTCTCCCATTCTTCTCTACAGATCCTCTCAAGCTCTGTCAGGTTGGATGGGGAGTGTCGCTGCACAGGTATTTTCAGGTCTCCAGACATGTTCGATCGGGTTCATGTCCGGGCTCTGGCTGGGCTACTCAAGGACATTCAGACACTTGTCCAGAAGCCACTCCTGTGTTGTCTTGGCTGTGTGCTTAGGGTCGTTGTCCTGTCGGAAGGTGAACTTTCGCCCCAGTCGGCGGTCCTGAGCACTCTGGAGCAGGTTTTCATCAAGGATGTCTCTGTCTGTTCATCTTTCCATCGATCCTGGCTAGTCTCCCAGTCCCTGCCACTGAAGTACATCCCCACAGCATGATGTTGCCACCACCATGCTTCACCGTAGGGATGGTGCCAGGTTTCTTCCAGATGTGATGCTTGGCATTCAGGCCAAAGAGTTCAATCTTGGTTTCATCAGACCAGAGAATCTTGTTTCTCATGGTCAGAGTCCTTTAGGTGTCCTTTGGGTGCCTCTAGCAAAATCCAATCCATTTTTTACTGAGGAGTGGCTTCTGTCTGACCACTCTACCATAAAGACCTGATTGGTGGAGTGCTGCAGAGATGGTTGTCCTTCTGGAAGGTTCTCCCATCCCACAGAGGAACTCTGGAGCTCTGTCAGAGTGACCATTGGGTTCTTGGTCAACTTTCTCCCCCGATTTAATGCTGCAGAAATGTTTTGATACCCTTCCCCCAAACTGCCTCGACACAATCCTGTCTCGGAGCTCTACGGACGGTTCCTTCAACCTCATGGCTTGGTTTTTTGCTCTGACATGCACTGTCAACTGTGGGACCTTACATAGACAGGTGTGTGCCTTTCCAAATCATGTCCAATCAATTGCATTTACCACAGGAGGACTCCAAGTTGTAGAAACATCTCAAGGAGGATCAATGGGAACAGGATGCACCTGAGCTCAAATTCGAATCTCATAGCGAAGGGTCTGAACACTTATATAAATAAGGTATTACTTTTTAAAATATATATAAATTGGCGACAAAAACAAAAACAAAAAACTTTCCGCTTCGTCATTATGGGGTATTGTGTGTAGATCGAGGACTTTAAAATAAATAATTTATAGAATAAGACTAACGTAACAATGTGGAAAAGGGAAGTGGTCTGAATACTTCCAAGTAGCTAACAAGATTGAGGATATTTTGTACCATTAAATTATTATCCCTGTATTGTACTCTACTCTGTACTGTACTCTACTCGCCGTACTGTATTGTACTCTACTCACCGTACTGTATTGTACTCTACTCTGTACTGTACTCTACTCACCGTACTGTATTGTACTCTACTCTGTACTGTACTCTACTCACCGTACTGTATTGTACTCTACTCTGTATTGTACTCTACTCACCGTACTGTATTGTACTCTACTCTGTATTGTACTCTACTCACCGTACTGTATTGTACTCTACTCACCGTACTGTATTGTACTCTACTCACCGTACTGCATTGTACTCTACTCACCGTACTGCATTGTACTCTACTCTGTATTGTACTCTACCGTACTGCATTGTACTCTACTCACCGTACTGTATTGTACTCTACTCACCGTACTGTATTGTGCTCTACTCACCGTACTGTATTGTGCTCTACTCACCGTACTGTATTGTGCTCTACTCACCGTACTGTATTGTGCTCTACTCACCGTACTGTATTGTACTCTACTCACCGTACTGTATTGTACTCTACTCACCGTACTGTATTGTACTCTACTCACCGTACTGTATTGTACTCTACTCACCGTACTGTAGTATCCAAACTTGTGAAACATATAGTACACGTGTATGATAGGTTCTGATTTGGTCTGTGGACGTTAACATCAAGGTCAGGGAGGACTGAACTAATTTCAACATCCATGAACATCTGGTGTCGGTCGGTGCTCAGTGGGTGAGGATGCTCGTTGCAGTAAATGGAAAGAGAGGGGGTTCATGGGTAGGTGCCAGTAAGGGCTGGGGGAGCTGACGTTAACTGGAGAGAGAGGGGCAGAGGGCGAGAGAGAGAAAGGGGTAGAGGGCGAGAGAGAGAGGGGTAGAGGGGGTAGAGAGAGAGAGGGGAGGGGCGAGAGAGAGAGGGGTAGAGGGTGAGAGAGAGAGAGGGGTAGAGGGCGAGAGAGAGAGAGGGGGTAGAGGGCGAGAGAGAGAGAGAGAGAGAGGGCAAGGGCGGGGGCGAGAGAGAGAGGGGTAGAGGGCGAGAGGGGTAGAGGGCGAGAGAGAGAGAGGGGTAGAGGGCAAGAGAGAGAGAGAGAGGGGTAGAGGGCGAGAGAGAGAGAGGGGTAGAGGGCGAGAGAGAGGGGCAGAGGGAGAGGGCGAGAGAGAGGGGGAGAGGGCAAGAGAGAGAGAGGGCGAGAGAAGGGCAGAGGGCGAGAGAGAGAGAGAGAGCTGAACATAACAGTATACCAGTGGAAAGGAGAACAGTAGGTGACTCAACTGTGTTTTGTGTCTTATGATTTCATATCGTAGCCAATTCAGTTGCAGCAATTCCGTTACCGGTTTCTGGGTAATTCCGTTACTAATTTTGGTAACGGAATTACTCATTTTAATCACTTAATAATTCATAAATAAAATGGATATCAGCCAAATCACTATCTAATTGGTAGGTCTACTATTACTTGAACTTTCATTATCCACCCTTCCTCATGAGGGAGTGAAAATATCTTAGATGTGGGTTTTTGGTAACGGAATTGCAAGGCAAATTTCATAAAGGAAAGTTTCTTGTTGATATTAGTTTCCAGGGGTCTTAACGTCAACATTGTTTTGGTGCATTTCTGATACCTTAATTAAGAATCTCTGTTTTCTGAGTCCATCGGGTTTGAATCTTAAATTTGGAGCAGATATGAGTTTTTGGAAAATGTGGTCGCGTAAAAACCGGAGGGAGATTTTACCGTAACTGTTACCAAAGTTTGTATCTGCCGTTTTTCCGCTAAATTAGTTTTTGTTTGCTAGTAGTCTTTGTGCATGGAGTTGTGTGGTTTGTTAAACTTTGAAATCATTTTTTGTTTGTTTGTTTGGTATACAGAGCTTTCAGAAAGTATTCGCACCCCTTGACTTTTCCCACATTTTGTTGTGTTACAGCCTGAATGTAAAATGGATTGATTGTCATTGGCCGAAACACAATACCCCATAATGTGAAAGTGAAATCATGTCTTTAGACATTTTTACACATTCGTTACAAATGAAAAGCAGAAATGTCTTGAGTCTAAGTATTTAACCCCTTATGTGACATTATTGTGCTTAACAAGTCACATAATAAGTTGCATGGACCCACTCTGTGGTAATCATTTATCTCTCTACTCCACACATACAATTATCTTCACGGTCCCTCTGTCAAGCGGTGAATTTCAAAATGATTCAACCACAAAAATCTGACTTTCCAATGCCTCGCAAAGAAGGGCACATATTGGTAGATGGTTAAAAAATAAAAACATACATTGAATATCCTTTTGAGCATGGTAAAGTTATTATTTACACTTGGAATGGTGTATCAAATCACTCGGCCATTACAAAGATACAGGTGTCCTTCCTCAGTTTCCGGAGAGGAAGGAAACTGTTCAGGGATTTCATCACGAGGTCAATGGTAACTTTAAAACAGAGTTTTTAATGGCTGTGATAGAAAGTGGAGGGTGTTTTAGGTTGTTGTCCTGCTGAAAGGGGAACGCCGCTCTCAGTATCTGGTGGAAAGCTGACAACCAGGTTTTCCTCTAGGATTTTACCTGTGCTTAGCTCCATTTAGTTTTTTTATCCCAAAAACTCTCCAGTCCTTAACAATTACAAGCATACCCATAACATGATGCAGCCACCACTATGCATAAAAATATGGAGAGAAGTACTCAGTGTGTTGTGTTGGATTTGCCCCAAACATAATTTATATTCAAAACAGAGTTGCTTTGTCAAAATGTTTGCAGTATTAGTTTAGTGCCTTGTTGCAAACAGTTTTGGAATATTTTTACTCTGCACAGGCTTCTTTCTTTCAACTGTCAATTAGGTTAGTATTTGGGAGTAACTACAATGTTTTGTATCCATCCTCAGTTTTTTTCCTATCACTGCAATTAAACTCTAGAACTGTTTTAAAGTCAACATTGGCCTCATGGTGAAATCCCTGAGCGGTTTCCTTCCTCTCCGGCAACTGAGTTAGGAAGGACACATGTATCTTTGTATTGTGTATTGATACACCATCCAAAGGGTAATTAATAACCTCACTATGCTCAATGGGATATTCAATGTCTCTTTATTTTATCTGCCAATATGTGCCCTTCTTTACAAGGCATTGGAAAACATCTCTGGTCTTTGTGGTTGAATGTGTGTTTGAAATTCACTGCTCGACTGAGGGATCTTACAATTATCTGTCTGTGTGGTTACGGAGATGAGGTAGTCATTAAACAATCATGTTCAACACTTTTATTGCACACAGAGTGAGTCCATGCAACATGTGACTTGTTAAGCACGTTTTTACTCCTGAACTTATTTACGCCATAACAAAGGGGTTGAATAATTAGACTCGAGACGTTTTAGCTTTCCATTTTTAATTAATTTGTAAGCATTTCAAAAAACACAATTCCACTTTGACATTGTGGGGTATTGTGTTTAGGCCAGTGACTAAACAATCTAAATGTATTCCATTTTAAATTCAGTCTGTAACAAAAAAAGATGGAAAAAAGTTACTGAAAGTGCTGTGTATTTGTATTACATAAGTCATTCAGGTAATGTAAATGTAAATGTTTTTACTTAGAATGTGTCATCTTTTTTTAGGATGGTGAGAACAACCCCTGCCTGCTGCTCTCCTTTACCACACCTAAATCTGAGGGTCCTGATTGTAACAGAGTGAACAGCAGGCTCCAGAGATGGCATCAGTGAAGCAGGAAGACTGCAGTCAAACACTGGGGCTGAATGTCAACATTAAAGATGAAGTAAAGGAGGAAGAGATTGAAACATTTGTGTATTAAGAACATGTTCTGTACCTTTTGCTTTGGTTAACGTTTTGTCTTCTGTAAAAGAAAAGCAATACTGACAGAATTTCTGCCCAGGTATGAACAAACTAGTAACTATATAATGTATAATGGGGACTGGTATTAAAGATGCTGGCTCTTGTGACTTAAAGTGTGATTTGTTGTAATAAGGTGTAAATCACTATTGCTCTCTGGTGGTATAATTCGGAACTGGTAATTAACTCACATTACCCTCCCGGACGTTAGGTGGCAGTAAACAAATGTGCTGTTGGTCACCAAACGTTACTAATGAACAGAAGAAGACATATGAGGAAGTTTTGCCGCGTTTCTTTGTTTTGGATCTTCATGCTCAATTTTTTTGACGTTTCGATACTTCAGAAACCGTTTATTTCGCTTACGAATAACGAGCTAAATGCAATGTTATGATTCTGTTTTGATTGAACGCATATGAGCTAATTTAGTATACAGCGTCTCTGTCGACTAGCTACTGTAGCTAGTTAACGGTAGTTAGCAACACAGGAGCCTTGATGTCAGTCGCTAAGGCTTGCTCATATCATGGTGAGTGCAGGCTATCCACAGCCCATTGCACGGCTGGAAAGAACATCATGTATGGATTAATTTACATGTTGTATGGGTTATGTACAGTATGCTTAAAATAGAAGGTATACAAATATTTTCAGTGTTCACACTTTTTTTTTCTTCCTTGTCTTATGTTTATAATCAGAGATTACCAGAGAAAATGTCCTCTCAAATCCAACATACCAGTTAATAGCAGCAATTTGTATTACATAGTAGTCATTTCATATTTTTTTACTTGGGATGCGTGTCTGGTCTTTTATTTTAGGATGGTGAAAACAACCCCTGCCTGCTGCTCTCCTTTACCGCGCCTAAATCTGAGGGTCCTGATTGTAACAGAGTGAACAGCAGGCTCCAGAGATGGCATCAGTGAAGCAGGAAGACTGCAGTCAAACACTGGGGCTGAATGTCAACATTAAAGATGAAGTAAAGGAGGAAGAGATTGAAACATTTGTGTATCATGGTAAAAGCAGAGCACTGCCTGTTTTCACAGTCTGCTAGTAGGGCCATTTGTAGGATGAGTTTTGCCTTTAAGATCATAATGAATAAGATTATATGAACAGCAGGGACCTGCTCTTAAACCAGCTAGCACATTTGGTTCCTTGGAAGTTGTGTGAATGTACTTTTTTGGTTTCCCATTGGTTCTAGGAACAAAGCCAAACGTTTCCTAAAAACGGAAGTGAACATTCCGCCTGTTCTAGATTGCAGGGATGTTCTGAGAACGTTTTACTATGGTTCCCAGAATGTTGTCATGGGATGTTTTATTAACCTATAATTTGCATTCTCAGAATGTTATTTAAAGGTAATTAAATGACATTCTGAGAACATATTTCAGTAACACTTAACACTGCTAGCTTAGTTTGGGTTACCCGTTGTGATCTCCGAGCACAGATAGGACATATAGGTATTAATCACGCAAACACACCTTGTTTTATTGTGGCACCGCATCAATGCGACTCTAACCTATGATCTTCTGCTCTCTATTCCTGGAATTAGTCCACTGCTCTGTTCATTTTAGTCTATTCAACCAGACTCCATTTCAAAGTAAATAATCACTCATTAAGATCAGGTGTGGTCAGTTAGTGGGTGTGGCAAACGCACCTGAACACACTTAACAAGATAGGATAGAGTTTTGTTGACGGGAGATTCGGGAAGTGTGTTGAATGAGGTCAGAGAAACGAAAGAAGCGGAGAGCTGAAGGTTTTCCGACAAGTAGAAAAGAGTTGAGTCTGGGGGGGGGTTGTTTTTTTCAGTGTGGTCACTGCTCATGTTCCCAAAATGTCACTGGGCCGCAAGTCAATTCGGGAGAAGAGGACTATTGGGACAGGGACACACAGGTGGATTTCTGAGCAGGAAGGAGATGAATGGAGGGGGGAGAAATAAGAGGTTGAATTTGAGGAAGGTAGAGATGGGGTGTCAAAGAGGATTGGTGTCATGTGCAAACCGAGTGAGCTGTACACCAGACTGAGTTCTGTATGTGAAATGGAAGTGAATGAGGGCGAGTTAAGTGAGGTG
Organism: Oncorhynchus masou masou; assembly: GCF_036934945.1. Classification (NCBI taxonomy): domain Eukaryota; kingdom Metazoa; phylum Chordata; class Actinopteri; order Salmoniformes; family Salmonidae; genus Oncorhynchus; species Oncorhynchus masou. The sequence goes on along the minus strand of NC_088243.1, from coordinate 7,835,139 downwards.
TGGTGAAGAGCTTGGAAACAGAGCCTGGCGTCAATGGACATGATAAAGAAGAGTCTGGACCAGTAGGAGTGACTTTTTGGGGAGAAAGTGCGTCCTTACCTTCTGGCAGAACCATGTGTGGTTTCAGGGTGGGTGGGAAAGGAGGTGGAGTCAGTGAAGGTAGTGGACTTGTGATGTTTGTTTCTTCTGACCAGAGGGAGCAGGCGGTCCGTGTCAATCAACTTGGGTCAAGATCTGTTTCTTGCTTTGCTCTTAGGAACGGGGCACCATTTGAAAGTAGTGATTTTTCTGGGGTAGTGTGGAGGTGGGGCAATTTGAAGTTTAAATTCCTGGTGTTTGTGACGCCCGCCGTTTGGTGCGACTCGGTGGTGAAACAGGAGTCACTGTCAGTCTTTTTGAGTCAGAGTCTCTACCTGACAAAGTCATGTTAGGATATATATCAGTTATCCTGTTAGAGCCTTTTGTGCTGAATCCACTGCCCTGTTTCAGGTGTAACATTTATGGTCATGTCATAGCAGTTTGTAGGAGGGAGATCCCAATCAAGATGAGGGAATGGGATGGAGGAGTGTGTACTTTTGGTGGATAAAGTTGTGTGACAACTGTAGAAGTGCCCTTGTTGCTTGTCATCAGAAGTGACTGGTGAGAGAGCGGCAGGTTGAGGTGGCTCGAGTCAGAAGTGCAGAAGGTGTCGTATACTGAGGCAGTGAAGAAAGTAGAGGAGGATGGGTCAAGGATCCTAAGACGATCCCTGTGAGTAGTAGATCTGTGCCAGCACAGAGGGATTGGCCAATGAGTGATATATGCTTCAGAAAGGTTGGTTTCCTAGCGTTCATAGCAATGGTTATCATCTGTGCCACAGAAATGGATTCCAAATCACAGAAAACCAATGTTGTAGTTGCAGCTGCAGAGAAGTATTTGACTGTACGAGATTTGACTTCAGAAGAGTTCCAGGGTGTGTTGAGTGGTGGTGTCCCGTCCTCCCAGACTGTTGTCATGATGCAGGAGCAGATGTGGTCGAAGTAGTGGAATGGGCTAGTGTGTTTTGAATGAGTGTGTGGTTAGTTGGCAGGGTGTTTTTTAGTGTTTCTTTCATTTTTTTTTATTTTTTATTTTTCCCCCCCATTATGTATCACAAAGTATAATGGATTTATATTATAGTGCAGTTGGGGGCGGTAATACAACATTGGATGCCGTCTGCCGTTAAACTCAGAGGAAGTAGTTTAGAAATGTTTGTTTTTAAATAGCCTTAGAATGTTCCTTGAATGTTACTAATGTTTTCTTGTGGTTTTTATGGAAAGTTTTAATGTTCTGAGAGCATGAATTTAAACAAAACCATGAGGAAACCTGCTGAAGTACTTAAATTCTCACAGAAGAATGTAGTCTCTTAACGTTCTCTGAACAATTTGAGAATGTTACTTTAAATCAGGTCTGTTAAACTCATTTCTCGGAGGACCAAGTGTCTGCTGTTTTTTTTTGTTTTTTTTTTCCTTTCAATTAAGACTTAGACAACCAGGTGAGGAGAGTTCCTTACTGATTACTGACCTTAATTCGTTAATCGAGTACAAGGCAGGTACTTGGCCCTCTGTGGAATGAATTTGACACGTGCTTTAAATACAACCATGAGGAGAACTGTCGGACATGTTATGCTGAAGTACTGAAATTCCCAAGAAACATGGCTCTCAGAACGTTTTGTGCTATATGGGTATCCTGCAGGACTCCCAGAACATGGTGGGAAGGTTGTATGAAAAACCACTCGCCAAGCTCTAAGAAACATGGTTCTCAGAACGTTTTGTGCTATATGGGTATCCATCAGTATTCCCAGAACATGGTGGGAAGGTTGTATGAAAAACCACTCGCCAAGCTCTAAGAAACATGGTTCTGCAGTATTTTTACGCTAGCTGGGAAATCAGCACACCTAGTCTTTTTTTAAGGTAAATTGATTAGGCTAATTCTCCTGTTTTCAATGTTTTTTAATCCTATAGCAATACGCTTTTGGAAACCTTTTTAACGTAACTGTCATATAAATGACCTTTAAAATATACATACTATGCACAGTTTAGTGAAATTTTATCTGGCTGTTTTCACCCTTCGCTACGACATCCTCTCACCTTGTGCTGACATTTCCATTGGACCATTCCATTGCACGTATCTCTCTAAATAAAGCCAGGTGAAGCTTTCCTAGACTGTGTACTGTAAGTATATATTTTGTCATTTGAGAAAAATTGTCTTGCTTATGTTAAGCTCCAAATGTTTCCAAAACGTATATCGCAACTGAGGTGTATTTGCAGAGCATTTGGGTGACGCAGGACACCATCAGAGAGTCGGGCCATTTTCCCCACTGGGCCAAATGGGACGTGGAACGGCTCCACTGTAATGTAATTGGAGTCATGAAAAGGGGAACCTACTCACCTGATTTGCCATCAACATGTTATATTTGTCTTCAACTTAGGGCCGGCTGGAGAGTTCAAAGAAAACACGGAAGAACACCAAGTCTTACTACTCAAAGGTCTGCGTTTTCTTTCTTCTCACACATGGAACATATTTAAACCACAGTTCAGAATTTGGACAGAATTCAAACCAACGTAGATAACCGACATCACTCAGCAATTTCATTTTTAGAATGTTTCCTCCTGCCTGCCTTGCTTCAGGGGGCAGAACACCCAATGACAAACAATACATTGATTCTAGCAATGTTATGAAAAAGAACACATGATTTTATGATGCATGCACACCCATCAGGCTAATGGCATTAACCTGCATGCTGGACTCAGTTCAAGAGATACACTGAGTGTACGAAACAAAGTATTGCTTTTTGCCCCGAGAACAGCTTTAATTCATCGGGGCGAGGACTCGACAAAGTGTCAACTGTTGAGTGTGAAAATCCCAGCGCAAAAAAACAATTGAGTAGTAGTGTCCAACCTTATGTTGTTATGTAGGTCCATGATAAATTGAAATGCACTTGTTAGATTCCACAAGAATCATTGGATGAAAATGTTTTTTTTAACCTTTATCTAGGCAAGTCAGTCAAGAACAAACTCTTATTTACAACGACGGCCTAACCCGGACAACGCTGGGCCAATTGTGCGGATACAGCCTGGATTCGAACCAGGGTCTGTAGTGACACCTCTAGCACTGTGGTTTTGTGCCTTAGACCTCTGCGCCACTCGGGTGCCCAAAAGTCTCCAGTGAAATGTTGTCTGAAATGTATCTGACATCTAACTGGGAAACAGAACCAACCCCCCAAAAGGACCAACCGGTTGAAATGTCTATTTAACATGTTGCAGCAGGATTATTTCTGAGAAAGTTACTGTGAAAAATCCAGACTAAATTGAAGCTAGACTATCATTCTGGAGAGGGCTTACTGGCTCATTCTGCTGTAGACTTTCATAGCAAGAGATGCCTGTTATGACTGAGCAGTAAATCATATTGTGCAATATATTAGGTGCATTAACTTGAGTTATAAATTAGCATTCAGGACCCAAACTATCAGATTATTATGGCCAGAGGCGTTTTGCCTTTTGGTAGGCCGTCATTGTTAATAAGAATTTGATCTTAACTGACTTGCCTAGTTAAATAAAGGTTAAAATAGATATAGCGCACCCCGTTGGGCCTCATGGTTTAAATACCACACAGTTGCAACTGTTTCTTAATGTGACCAACAATGGAGAACACTAGTAAGTTCATAAAAAGTTTAGCCTGTTTCCTAGGAATTAATCATAAACCTCAACCTGATGCTGATTTTATATCAATTTCACATGTGGATAAAGGAAAAAGAAAACCGAAAGGAATGGAGAAGGAAACTGAAAAAAAGAGGCACCGATTCACCCCTGGAGATGAGGATCTTATTATTTCAGGGGTACTTGGGCACTGGGAGGACCTCTTCGGCGCCCAGGCCCACATTCGCCCCCGGGGGTCAAAGACAGCAACCTGGAACACCATCGCTGGGACCTTGACCTCGGCTGTGGCGAGATGTGGTGACGATGTCCGGAAGAAGTATAATCTCATAAGGAGCCAAATCAAGCAAAAGGTTTCTTCTATCCGGACATTGTCTTCCCAGACTGGTGGGGGGCCCAACACCGTGCCGGTGCTGACCGACCTGGAGCAGCAACTTTTCTCCCGAATGGCAGAGACCGAGGCTGGTGTAGGGCCTGTTGATTTGGGATTTGGTGAGTGCTCATCTTGTAATTATATCTTAATTATAATTACATCATACTAATATATTAGACATTAGGCCATAGTGATTATACCTCACATGATACAATATTGAATTATGTATTGTTTGGTTTAAATTGGACTTTAAAAAAAGTAATTAAATAAAAAAATTAATTGAAGTTGCTGTTTGACATTTGCCTTAACCAGGCCTTCTTGTAGATTGGCCCAATCATATGTGCTACAAAGTAAGAGTATATCCAGATCAATTACATTAATTATTAAGAAATGTATATTTCAAAAACCCTGCTTCTGATTGGGGTTTAATGTTGATTTGCTCGACATAGATTGACAGAATGTAGGCCTACTGCTTCTGATTGGGGTTTAATGGCCATGTAGAATGTAGGCCTACATTCTACGAGATCCATCAAAGTTCCAAAGAGGGAACTCAGCTAGTTTAAGTCTGCGACCCATTTAATACATAGAAACTGGCATAATTAGACAATGTTTTTTAATTTTAATGCAAGTATTAAGAACAAATTCTTATTTTCAATGACGGCCTAGGAACAGTGGGTTAACTGCCTGTTCAGCAGAACGGATTTGTACCTTGTAATTTGCAACCTTTAGTTTAGTCACTAACCATTTTAGGGTCATTTAGAAAATATTACACATACAGCATTTCACCAGTAGAGGGCGGTAATTTGTAGTTTTCACAATTTTAGTCATTTAGAAAATGCTCTTATCCAGAGAGGCTCACAAGAGCAATTAGTGTCAAGTGCCTTACTCAAGGGCACATCAACTGATTTTTCACCAATTCGGCTCAGGTATTCAAAACTGCAATTTCCGTTACTGCCCCAAAGCTCTTAACCGCTAGCTTACCTGCTTTCCACGCTCATAAATGCTTTTAAAGTCACCATTGGCCTCATGGTGAAATCCCTGATCAGTTTCCTTCCTCTCCGGCAACTGAGTTAGGAAGGACGCCTGTTTCTTTGTAGTGACTGGGTGTATTGATACACCGTCCAAAGTGTAATATATAACTTCACTATTGTATCCCTTTAGATGTGTTTGTGTGGTCGCATGAGTCGCCTATATGAGGCAAAGCAAAGTTTACATTTCACTGAGCCACACAACCTTTATTACATTCCATAAAGACTGTATTAAATGAGTACCTGATGAATGGAAAGGACAGAACACACTCCAGGAAAAATTTAAGTGTATTCTTTATTTGAATTAAAAAACAATGCCACAATGGTTTACCAACGGAAAACATGACATTAAAGGAAACAATTTCAACAAGAAGTGATAAATAATATAAAATATCTGAAATAATATTGACCGAATCCTCTTGTCCAGGTCCCTCTCAGGGAGAAATCTCCAGCTCTGGTCCCCCACCAGCAGTAGAGGGAACTGTGGAGTCAGCTTTACCCTCTGTCACCATGGAGGAGCTACCCTCCACCTCACCATCAACACCTTGGCCAGCACCAACAGTGCCACCCCAACCCATCACCTCCCGTCCTGCACCAGCTCACTCAATCCACTCTCAATCAATGAATCAAATTTATTTTATAAAGCCCTTTTTACATCAGCAGTTGTCACAAAGTGCTTTACAGATACCCAGCCTAAAACCCCAGAGAGTGAGCAATGCAGAAGCACGCTCTGGCACCGCACCCCAACCCATCACCTCCTGTCCTGCACCAGCTCATTCCATCCACTCTGGCTTTGCTCCCCAACCCATCAGCTCCTGTCCTGCACCAGCTCATTCCATCCATTCTGACTCTACACCCCAACCCATCACGTCTGCCTGGACACCACAAGGCCCCCAAGCCAATCTGCTCCAACAAATCCTGGACACACAAACGCAACAAATCCATGTTACACAGACCGCCCAACACATCCACCAAGCTCTTTATGATTTATTAGAAAAAGCACATGAAACACAGAAGGCACACCTGGATGTGGAGAAGAACCGGCTCCAGCTGGATAGAGAGCGCTTGAGGGTGGAGACAGAGCGCCTGCAGGTGGAGAGGGAGCGCCTCAAGATGGAGAAGGATCGCCTGGGGGAAGGGGAGGCGCTTCGGCAGCTCTCCGTCTCCAGGTCAGTCGCCCAAGAACACCAGACGCCTGTGAGTTCAAGAACTGCCAGTGCCTCCCCCACCCTTCCTCTGGGAACACCATCAGCCTCCATGTCCAGTCCCCTCACATTAATATCACCTACTGCACCACACTTTGATTTCTTATTTTCCCCATTACCGGTAATCACAACCCATTCCACCCAGCCATCACAAATCAGCCCCACCTCAACCTCCCCTACCTTAACCAGCCCTGCCCCAACCTCCCTACCTTAAAAATTCCTGCCTCAACCTCTCCTACCTTAACCGTTTCTGCCCACTCTCTCATCCCTCCAATCTCCAGATCTGTTAAACAGCGAGTTCAGGAGACAGTCCGGCCTTGGCCTGGACCCACTGCTAAGAATACAAAACATCAATAAACAAATAATGTAATAAAATACAAGTTTCTTTTCTTACAGCCTCTTCACACTTACTACACATTACTCACATGTAGTCTTGCGTACTTGCTATGTAGAGAGAGTGGAAGGAGGATAGGTCCTCCGGAAGTTTAGTTTTCTTCCAGTTCTGTGTAACTGTTCTGTTAGCAACCCTGTTCTGTTAGCACGTAGTGAGTCACTCAGTCATGGAGCAGGAGAGGAGGATCGGGCTGCCCGGGAGGAAAGGGGACAGTTGGTGTCAAAGGAAGGGAGGAGAGTAGGGTTGAAAAGGCAGTCAAGATATAGAAGGGATGATTTAACAGAAGGAAGAGGATGGGATAGAAGAGTAGTGGGAGAGAGCGAAGATTTCATCGGTGGTCTCATTTTGCGAGCTTGGGTGGCCTAACACTTCAGCGCCTGAGCTGAACAGTCAGAGCAGGTCTCACTGACTTTGAATGTGAATTCGCGCCAGCTCATCCAACCAGAAAAGAGGGCTGTTCCATCTTGGTAGGGGGTCTGGCCGTTGCCCACTGGTCAGTCAAATACTCAATATAAATGATTGACAACAGAACAATTGTGCAAAAAAAAAAAACAGACTCATGGGCAGCTGGCCATGTCATTTCTTTTATACACACAATCACACAATGCATTTGGAAAGTATTCAGATCCCTTGACTCTTCCCACATTTTGTTACGTTACAGCCTTCTAAAATGTGTTAAATATTGTTTTCCCCTCAATCTACACACAATACCCTATAATGACAAAGCAAAAACAGGTTGTTTCTAATATATAATAAAATAATCTTTAATACCTTATTTAGTATTCAGACCCTTTGCATCATGTTTCCATCCATTTTTAGAAACATCAAGGATGAAGTCCACCTGTGGTAAATTTTTTATTTTTAACCTTTATTTTACTAGGCAAGTCAGTTAAGAACAAATTCTTATTTTCAATGACAGCCTAGGAACAGTGGGTTAACTGCCTGCTCAGGGGCAGAACGACAGATTTTGTACCTTGTCAGCTCGGGGATTTGAACTTGCAACCTTTCGGTTACTAGTCCAACCACTAGGCTGCACTGCCGCCCCAATTGATTGGACATGATTTGGGAAGGCACACACCGGTCTATACAAGGTCCCACAGTAGATGTCAGAGCAAAAACTAAGACATGAGGTCGAAGGAATTGTCCGTAGAGCATTGATTTCAATTCTCCATGTGGTCTATATTACAGGGCACTTCATTTAATATAACAGACTTTTAAAACTCAATATTGGTGCACAATTTCTACTTAAAATACCAAAAAGGCACTCCTTTTGTGGAATGACCCACCTACACGCAACAGAGTCCCTGAAACCAAATACAATCACCACACAGATGGTAATCACACCTGACCTGGATGTATGTCTTGTTTTACAGAAGAAAGGGAAACCCGTCAAATCAGACACAATTCACAGGATGCTGAGATTATATCCAAACAGGAATGAGGTCGTTAGACACTGTTCACCATACAATTGTAGACCAATCAAGGTGATGGGTTCATCTTTAAATCAACATTCATCAAGAGTGAGTCGAGTTGGGGCGGCAGGGTAGCCTAGTGGTTAGAGCATTGGACTAGTAACCGAAAGGTTGCAAGTTCAAATCCCCAAGCTGACAAGGTACAAAATCTGTCGTTCTGCCCCTGCAAGTTCAAATCCCCAAGCTGACAAGGTACAAAATCTGTCGTTCTGCCCCTGAACAGGCAGTTAACCGGCAGTTATATAACCCACTGTTCCTAGGCCATCATTGAAAATAAGAATTTGTTCTTAACTGACTTGCCAAGTAAAATAAAGGTATAAAATTAACAGAACAACGACTGCCATCTATTGGCCCTTGGACATGTCCCTACATGATGTTGACATTATTTCATCATTCAAAACTTGGTCAGAAATGATCTGGCTAATCTAGCTGCTGGGTCATTGTGTGTGTGTGCAAAATTTCGTTTCCATACGGACCTCAGTGCAATATCACATTTATGTTACAAATAAAATGACTGAAATCAGAGTAATTCTTTATAGTATTCCTGTGATTCACACGCATGCTGAACTTTGACCCGTGGTAGGTGAAGAAAGGAAGAAAGATGGCTTTCCTTGAGATGGGGCAAGAACGAGATGTTTGTTAGGAGATATGCAATATTATCCTACGGAGATTTATACGGAGGGGGGAAAAAGAGGTGCAGAGGAGGTCGAAGAGGGTGAGCCCGAAACCGGCGGGAGATGGTTCGTCGAAGAAGAATGGTGGAACGTGTAAACAGAGCCATGTGTCGGATCGACGTCTGGAGGCTAAATGGAAGTGAGTGAGGGCGAATGATCGAAGTTAGCAGGTGTAGTGATGTTCGCGGAGCCTGAGGCTTGCACAGATGGTCAGGATAAATATAAGTCTTGAATATTTCTGGAGAAAATAGACCCCATGCCTTTTGGCTGATCCATATGTGGTTTCAGAGTGGGTGAAAATGAAGTTTGGTGCTGTGGAATCGGTGAAGGTAACCCGAAGTGATCTTGTGATAATTGTTTGTGTTTCTGCCGAGGGAGAAGGCACTCCATGCCAAACAAATGTGGAAAAGAGATGCCGTTGATTATTGGGGTCGCGGTAAATGTGACAGTGGACCAACTGAAGGGGAAGATTCCCGGTATTTGTGATGCTCTTTGTTTGGTGCGATGCAGACAGGGTGGCATGAGTTGTAAAACAGAAGTAATTATTTGTTCTTTTGAGTTTTGCTGTTGAGTCTTTGCCTGACAAAGTGTACTTGGGATATTTCAGTTATCCCCTATGAGCTGTTGTGCCGAATCCATTACGTTGTTACAGGTGTCAAGATTATGGGCACGTGGCATCAGGGTGTAGGAGGGAGATGTGAGAAGTGTGCAGAAGGACATGAGACAAAGGAATGTGTAGTATTGGAGAAAGTGTTCATTGTAGGGGTGCCCATGGGGCTGTGGATCAGAAATGTCTGGTGCGAGAGAGGCAGGTTGAGGTTGCCAGGGTTAGAATAGTGCAGAAGGTGTATGCTGAGGAAGATGGGTCAAGTGGGAGGGGTCCTGAGAGGGTTCATGTGAGTAGTAGATCTGTGCCAGTACTGAGGGATAGGCCAACGATTGATATATGCTACAGTAAGATTGACTTTTTAGCATTCATAGCAATGGTTATAAACCGTACCGCAGGTCGCAGAAAATAGAGGTTCTTGTGGCAACTGCTGAGAAGTGTTTGGGTGTACGAGATTTGACGTCAGAAGAGTGACAGGGTGTGTTGAGTGGTGGTGTCCCGTCCTTCCAGGCGTTGACCTGAGGTAGGACTGGATAGGTTTTAATAGTGGAATAGGGTGGTGGGTTTGTAATTAGTGTAGGTTTAGATGGTAGGGTATTTACGTTTTCATACGAGATTTATACATAGCAGCGGAAATTAGTTTGGGGTTGGGTGTGTTGTGATTTTTCTTCAACATGCTGCAGACCGCTATAAGGGTCCTCTAATAGATTTAAAGGCTCAGTGTAGCACCCCAACTTCCCGCTGGAATGGATATATGGCTCAATCTAGTTGTAGTCGGTAATGCAACATTCATTGGATGCCAATCGCCATTTAACCTCATCCAAGAAGAAAAAGACCCTCCCGGACAACAGGTGGCGTGTGTCTACATTAAGTGTAGTTTGACAAAACGCCTAGTATGTCGAGAAAGAAAACGAGGCAGTTGCTATTGCGTTTGTTCTGGTTCTTATTTTAGAGGAGATGTTAGGTCATAAATATAATTTCAACAATTAACAATAACTTCAACCAGTCCACAAAAAAAAAATACAAAAAATCGGATACTTTTTTTTGCGAAACAAGGCCTCAGGTAAGAACCCGCCGGGTTGCACGGCAAATGGCCAGGGAAGGCCTCGCTAGGGTTTGAGACTCGACTATTAGCTAAAGCTAACACACAATTCATTGCTAAACAATGTCGCCGCATAACGTTCCCCCCCTGCAAGTAAGCAACACAAGGAAATATGTAACGTTAGCTAGCTAAACCAAATAGTATGTAGCTGCTTAGCTAGCTAGCGAAATATGTTGGTTAAAACCCAAAATAGCTCACATTAGCCAGCTACCTTGCACATGTAGACTTGTGTTGCTTAGCCACCCAAGGCCCGGGACATTGAACTAAGTTTGCGTTGCAACATTGAATAAATCAGAAAATATGGGATGTGTTTGTTTTTTAATCAAGGGAGGTGTGTGCTAACTAGCTATATAGCAAGCAAGCCATCAAATGACATAACTGTCGTGCATTGCATACATACTTATTTTACAGGTTGTTCGTCTGGACTTTATTTTGGAACAGTGAGGTTAACAATCTTGCAGCTTTCTACCGCTTCTCCACACTGAGCCCAAGACTATACTGACTGGGTCCTGACTGACAACATCACTGGGCACCGCAGGAGAAATGGCATCAGTGAAAGACAGCAGTCAAACACTCCTGTTGAATATCATCACGAAAGAAGAAGAGGAGGAAGTGAAGATTTGGGAATGTGATGATTATCCAGGTAAGAAGAGAGCAGGTTTTATCAACAGCGGTTAGACCTAGTGGTTAGAGCATTGTGCCTGTAACCGGAAGGTTGCTGCATTGAAACCCCAAGCTGACAAAGTAAAAAAAATCTGTCGTTCTGCCCCTGAGCAAAGCAGGTAACCCACTGTTCCCAGGGCGCCGAAGACGTGGATGTCTGATTCAGAGGGGTTGGGATTATGGCAGCCCCCCCCCCCCCCCCCCCTGATTCAGAGGGGTTGGGATTATGGCAGACCCCCCCCGATTCAGAGGGGTTGGGGTTATGGCAGACCCCCCCCGATTCAGAGGGGTTGGGATTATGATTCAGAGGGGCAGAGACCCCCGATTCCCCCCCACCTCTGATTCAGAGGGGTTGGGTTAAATGAGGAAGACGTGTTTCAGTTCCAAACATTCAGTTAAAAACATTGTTGGACAACTGACCTGGTATCCCCCTTTCCCAGTGGTGTTCTGGTCCTCAAGGCCAGATTAATTTAATTATTATTAGGACACCATTTTTGGGCTGTTGATCGAGCATGCAGGGTAGCCTAGTGGTTAGAGCGTTGGACTAGTAACCGGAAAGTTGCAAGTTCAAACCCCCGAGCTGACAAGTACACAAATCTGTCGTTCTCCCCCTGAACAGGCAGTTAACCCACTGTTCCTAGGCCATCATTGAAAATAAGAATTGCTTCTTAATTGACTTGCCTGGTGAAATAAAGGTAAAATAAAGATGCCCGCCAACCACTTTGTTACATGGTTTTAGTATGTATTTTGTATTCCCTCAAGTCAATGCAAGATGATGTAGTTGCACCATTTTTACATCATTTGTTATGTTCTCATTCACACAGGAGCGAGTCCAGAGATGACATCATCAAACAGCAGTCAAACACTGGGCCTGAAAGCCATCATAAAAGAAGAGGAAGACAACGACATTGGGGAATCTGATCACGGTAAGAAGTGAAAGGAAATATAGCATTATAGTTTCAACCAGAGAAACTTTCTTAGCCCCATTTCAATAGTACTCTCCACACACTAGAAGGTTAGTTCTCTATACCCCGTTTCAATAGTACTCTCCACACACTAGAAGGTTAGTTCTCTATACCCCATTTCAATAGTACTCTCCACACACTAGAAGGTTAGTTCTCTATACCCCGTTTCAATAGTACTCTCCACACACTAGAAGGTTAGTTCTATACCCCGTTTCAATAGTACTTTATTGGACACATTTCCATTGGATACAATGATTGTGGACGTAAGGCTCCCGAGTGGCGCAGCGGTCTTTTAAATTATTATTTTGAAACATTTTACCCCCCCCCCCCAATTTCGTAGTACCCAGTTGTTTTTTTTAGTAGTTACTATCTTGTCTCATCGCTACAACTCCCGTAGCGATGAGAGGGAGAGACAGGAAAGTCGAGAGTCATGCGTCCTCCGAAACACAACCCAACTAAGTCGCACTGCTTCTTAACACAGCGCGCATCCAACCCGGAAGCCAGCCGCACCAATGTGTTGGAGGAAACACCCTGCACCTAGCGACCTGGTCAGCGTGCACTGCGCCCGGGCCGCCACAGGAGTCGCTAATGCGCGATGAGACAAGGACATCCCTACCGGCCAAGCCCTCCCTAACCCGGACGACGCTAGGCCAATTGTGCATCGCCACATGGACCTCCTACTCGCGGCCGGTTACGACAGAGCCTGGGCTCGAACTCAGTCTCTGGTGGATCAGCGCGCCACCCGGGAGGCCTAAGGTACTGTATCTCAGTGCTAGAGGAACTGGCCCAGCGTTGTCCGGGTTTGGCCGGGGTCGGCAGTTATTGTAAATAAGAAGTTGTTCTTAACTGACCTGCCAGGTTTAATAAAAATGAAATAAATTGTGCTGCACCTGCTCACCTGTTTTTATGTTGTCATTCACCCAGGAGAGACCTCTAACTCCTCTGACCAAGTTGAGACATTTCCTGCATCAGGGAAGAAACATCAGGAAGGGACCAAAGCTAAGGGGTCTCACCACTGCCCACACTGTAAGGAGAGCTTCCCATTCCCATCATATCTTGAAAGACACCTTCGAAAACATTCTGGAGAGAAGCCTTATGCCTGCTCTATCTGTGGGAAGCGCTTTCCTGCATCACATCATCTAACAGTTCATCAACGAGTGCACACAGGAGAGAAGCCTTACCACTGCTCTGACTGTGGGATGAGTTTCTCTCAACTGAGTGGCTTGAAAGGTCACCAACGAACACACACTGGAGAGAAGCCTCACCACTGCTCTACCTGCAGCAAAAGTTTCTCCTATCTGCGAGACTTGCAACGTCATCAGCTGATACACACAGGAGAAAAGCCTTACTCCTGCTCGGACTGTGGAAAGGGTTTCACCTCACCAAGCCATCTAACAGTTCATAAGAGAGTGCACACTGGAGAAAAGCCTTATAATTGTTCTGAATGTGGGGAGAGTTTCTCTTATGTAGGTAGCTTCAAACATCACCAGAGAATACATACAGGAGAGAAGCCATACTCCTGTCTTGACTGTGAGAAGCGCTTCACCTCGTCGAATCAGCTAAAGGTTCACCAGAGGGTGCACACGGGAGAGAAACCTTTCTGCTGCTCTGAATGTGGGGACTTTTTCTCTCAACAAAGTAACTTGAAATCACACCAGCGAACACACAGGAGAGAAGCCTTACCATTGATCTCACTGTAGCAGACCCTTGTTCTTAACGTACTCACTTCAGTCAGACTATACAGTAAGTATGTATCCACCCAAAGCTTTACATATGACTGATGTACATTTTTTTCAACATTCAAATCATTCCTTAAGTGGATCAGTGGGCACACAGGAGAGAAGCCATATCAGTAATGCCAGACCTGCATGATTTAGTTACCCCCATAATGGCATTCATAGAAGAAGTGGGGGACATTCTAAAATGCTTGTGGTGATCTCCAATGGCTTAACCTGACTTAAGGACATTGAATCAAAATGAAAGTAGAGGGAAAAAACATCTAGGGGTTAACTGTTTAATGTTGCTAAAGGTGTGTGAAAAGGGAAAATGGTAAAATAACGCATTAAAAAGGATTGATACATATTTGAATGAAAGGTATTAGATGCTATATGGAAACTCTTAAAGCTTGGTAAATTCTATTTTTTTTTGTTATGTAGGCCTACCTGTATTGGCTATGAGTTATACTGATAAAAGTCTTTATCCTGAATTCAGATGTTTTTCCTTCTTTGATTTAGGATGCATTTCAACAACAGAAAAACACTCTTAAAGTTGCACTGAAGCTAGAAGGAAATCAATGACCTGTTTATGTAAATAGATATTTCAGAGTCCGTATGAAAGAGCTGTGAACTCATCTGCGATTGCTCCCATCTAATATTTTTTTTTCCCCATCTAGAAAAAAAAAGTCCCTTTGTGTTTATAAAAGCACCACAACACTTACTGCAGCCATTTGTTTTGAAATCTGCTCATACATACAGTAGAAACGGGAGAGGGTGTGGCACACAAAGGAGGAACAGGAGGTCAAACTCTGACCACTGTTTGGGATGTGTTAAACTAGCTCTAGCCAGCAAATCCTCAGGTGTACAGCAGGAATAGAACCCTCAGGCCATCAACAACAACAAAGAACATGCCAAGAGGACAAGGTCATTGATTCAGCTGTCATGCTGAGGAACATTGATGATGTATTGGACAATTACAGGAGTGCTGATCAAAATGACAGTTTTGTCCAGTCAGTAAACCTCCGACTTGAGAATGTTGAAAGAAGATTCTGTGTACAAGAGAACATTATGGAAATCCTATTGCGGTACCACTGTGAAGGTGATTGATGGAGGATGATTTGATCATGGTAAGAGCAGGTTTTATCCAGAGCGGTTGGGTCTTTTCAAGTTATTACCTCTGATAAGTCTTGTGAAATTAGTGTATGGTTAGTAAACAAAATATTACACAAAATGATTTATTATTGATTCCTTTGCCCTTCACTGCACTGTATATGCCACAGCAACATTGTATGCGCATTCGCTTAAAGGGACACACACAAAACATTTGTTTTGTAGTAAAAAAAGATGTTTCCAGTGACATCATTCAATTCGATAATGCCTGCTCATAATTGGTTAATCACATGATGCACACTGATGATGTCATTGGAAACGCTTATCTTTCTCTTATCATTTATACAACAAAAAAACTGCCATTTTCACATATTTTGATGTTATGCTGGAGATGATGAATATGAAGTTCAACATTTCTCATTTTAGTCATTTAGCAGATGCTCTTATCCAGAGCAATTAGGGTTAAGTGCCTCGCTCTTAACCGCTAGGTTGCCCCAAACTGTGCTTATGTGTTCTACCTTGCAAAGTATTTCACTTTATTAGTACCAGTTTTATAGCTGAAAATAACATGTACGTTTCCCAGGAGTGCAACTTAAAACCTATAATGTTGTTCGATTTTTCGGCGTAGAAATGCAAAGTATCCCGCAGGAAATTAGACGGCAGGCTGAGGAAAACCAAAAGCTAAGGATACAGATCTCAGAATGCTGTAGGACCAAATGCCCCGTGTTGCTAACATTCTAAATGTCCCGTGTTGCTGGTGATCTCGAGTTACTGGAGGAAACGGGTGAACTAGATTGCTGACATGCTAATGACCCAGTTTGCTAGTGGGCAAGCAGGTAAGAACATAACTTGCACAACAATGTAAGTCATCGTTTTAGTCAACGTATTATAATGAAACAGGCAGGGAACAGGTCTCGAACCCTCCGGGGCGCTTATAAACCCAGGGTCGTTACAGTATGATATATTAGGGCTTTAAGTCACAACATCAAAATGCCTGCTTCGTGCAAAATTCGTGCCAATAACGTGTCTTCTTATGACATGATGTGTAAATTATTTTTTACCATACGTTTTGTTTCAGGGATGGGTTTTATTTGAATGGTACCACCCTTCGGCATGGCATTGTTTATTCATCAGAAACACCTGCAAAGTTCGCGAGTCGTGTCTGAGCTGAGCAACATAATAGATCATCTTTGACTACAGCCAAGATGGTGGGTAAATTAAAATAATTCACTCAGGCCATTTATCATTGAAACAAAAGGGTCAGTTTCGGTCAACTTAACAGGGTGTGTCTCCCATAGACCACAATGCAGTAGTACCTGGGTCTGGTCAACTGGTCATTGACTTTAATTGAACCAGAAAAAATCCGCGAGTGGAGTGTCTCGCTTTCTCTCCAGTCTCTGGCTACAGCTTTTCGTTGTCGACAATACCTGGCTGTCTCAGCAATGGAGCAAACCTGAGTATGGGGCGCAAAACTTTTCTTTTTTTTTACCAGCAACTGATCAGTCTAATGGATACTTTGTTGCACTTATTTTTAGGCCATTCTGTATACAAAAACATACAACTGTATAAATAGCAAAATTGTACATGATATGATTGCATTTTGGAACCCTGCTCTCCTGTCGCCCCAAGCTGAATGGTTTTCACCACCTTCACTGCTTTGATTGGTGCAGCAAGAAATCAGAAGAATGATTGAACTGCCAACCGACGACTGCACCACAGATGGAACAATGAGATCGATATTTCACCGGATGTATACATGTGAAGCATCCAGTTGGCGTTTCCACTCACTACCAAATATAGTAGTGCGAGGAAGCTCAGTGGTCAGCAGGGGGAGAAGATGGATTTTGTCTGACATTCTGATAATTGACTAATCGATTAAATATTTGATCTCAACAGTTTTCTGTTCCCAAAACTAGAATCTTATGAACAGAGGACTCAGTTTTGTAGACTTTACCCTTTGACAAAGTAAAAAATATATAAATACATGCTAGAACACGCCAATAGGATCTCGTGCTTGGCTCTGCCCACTATGGCGCAGTTGTTCGTTGGAAACGACAGGCTGTGGTCTATCTTGGTTTAGTTATAAAAACAAATATTCGACTGCACCCAACTAAATCAAATCTTATTCAAATCAAACTTTGCCACATGCGCTGAATACATCAGGTAGACCTTAGCATTTCACGGTATCTTACAAGCCCTTAACCAACAATGCAGTTCAAGAAAGAGCTAAGAAAATATTTACCAAGGCGTTAGAAACTTAAGTACAAAATAATAGAAAGTAACCCAAAATAACAAGGATATATAAAAGGGGTACCGATTCTGAGTCAATGTTCGGCGGTACAGGTTAGTCGAGATAATTTGTACCTGTAGGTAGGGGTAAAGTGACTATGCCTAGATAATAAACAGCGAGTAGCAGCAGTGTAAAAATAAATATGCAAATAGTCCGGGTGGCCATTTGATTAATTCTGTAGCAGACTTATGGCTTGGGTGTAGAAGCTGTTAAGGAGCCTTTTGGACAGAGATTCGGTGCTCCGGTACCACTTGCCGTGCGGTAGCAGAGAAAACATTCTATGACTTGGGTGACTGGAGTCTTTGACAATTTTTGGGGCTTTCCTCTGACACTGCCTAGTATAATAGGTCCTGGATGGCAGGAAGCTTGGCCCCAGTGATGTACTGGGCTTTACGCAGTACCCTCTGTAGCGCCTTACGGTCAGATTCCGAGCAGTTGCCATACCAGGCGGTGATGAAACCGGTCCGGATGCTCTCGATGGTACAGCTGTAGAACTTTTTCAGGATCTGAGAACTAATGCCAAATCTTTTCAGTATCCTGAGGGGGAAAAGGTGTTGTCATGCCCTCTTCGACTATCTTGGTGTGTTTGGACCATGATAATTAGTTTGTGATATGGACACCAAGGAACTTAAAACTCTCGACCCGCTCCACTACAGCCCCATCAATGTTAATGGGTGCCTGTTCGGCCTGCCTGTTCCTGTAGTCAAAAATCAGCTCCTTTGTCTTGCTCACATTGAGAGAGAGGTAGTTGTCCTGGCACCCCACTGCCAGGTCACTGACCTCCTCCCTATAGGCGGTCTCATCGTTGTCGATAATCAGGTCTACCACTGCTGTGTCATCAGCAAACTTGTTGGTTTTGGAGTTGTGTTTGGTCATGCAGTCATGGGTGAAAAGAGAGTATAGGAGGGACTAAGCACGCACCCCTGAGGGGCCCCAAGTGTTTAGGATCAGCGTGGCGGATGTTGTTGCCTACCCTTACCACCTGGGGGCAGCCCGTCAGGAAGTCCAGGATCCAGTTGTAGAGGGAGGTGTTTAGTCCCAGGGTCCTTAGCTTAGTGATGAGTTGTGGGCATTATGGTGTTGAACGCTGAGCTGTAGGCAATGAACAGCATTCTCACATAGGTGTTCCTTTTGTCCAGGTGGGAAAGGGCAGTATGGAGTGCGATTGAGATTGCATCATCTTTTGGGGCAGTGTGAAAATTGGAATGGTTCTAGGGTATCCGGGATGATGCTGTTGATGTGAGCCATGACCAGCCTTTCAAAGCCCTTCATAGCTACCGACGCGAGTGCTGCGGGAGGTAAACATTTTGGCAGGTTACCTTTGCTTCCTTACGCACAGGGACTATGGTGGTCTGTTTGAAACATGTTCTCTCTACTACCGCATGGAAAGCGATACCCAACCCCTCTTTTTACGCTGCTGTTACTCTGTTTAACATTTATGCATAGTCACTTTAACTATACATTCATGTACATAGTACCTCAATTGGGCCAACCAACCAGTGCTCCCGCACATTGGCTTACCTGGGCTATCTGCATTGTTTTCTTGTATACAGCTAGGTGAATGCGGTCAACCAGCTGATGAGAACTCTTGGTCGATAGTGTGGTCTACAGCTTATCATGAGGTACTCTACCTCAGGCGAGCAATAACTCAAGACTTCTTTAATATTAGACATTGCGCAACAGCTGTTATTAACAAAATCAAATCAAAAAGACACACACCCTCGACCCCATCTTACCAGACGTAGCTTCTCTGTCCTGCCGATGCATGGAAAATCCCATTTGCTCTATATTATCCATGTCTTCGTTCATCAGTACTGCAGTACACATTTACATACAGTGGGGTAAAAAAGTATTTAGTCAGCCACCAATTGTGCAAGTTCTCCCACTTAAAAAGATGAGGCCTGTAATTTTCATCATAGGTACACTTCAACTATGCCAGACAAAATGAGGGGAAAAAAAAATCCAGAAAATCACATTGTAGGATTTTTTATGAATTTATTTGCAAATTATGGTGTAAAATAAGTATTTTGTCAATAACAAAAGTTTCTCAATACTTTGTTATATACCCTTTGTTGGCAATGACAGAGGTCAAACGTTTTCTGTAAGTCTTCACAAGGTTTTCACACACTGTTGCTGGTATTTTGGCCCATTCCTCCATGCAGATCAGGGCTGTTGCTGGGCAACACGGACTTTCAACTCCCTCCAAAGATTTTCTATGAGGTTGATATCTGGAGACTGGCTAGGCCACTCCAGGACCTTAATGCTTCTTACGAAGCCACTCCTTCGTTGCCCGGGCGGTGTGTTTGGGATCATTGTCATGTTGAAAGACCCAGCCACGTTTCATCTTCAATGCCCTTGCTGATGGAAGGAGGTTTTCACTCAATCTCACGATACATGGCCCCATTCATCCTTTCCTTTACACGGATCAGTCGTCCTGGTCCCTTTGCAGAAAAACAACCTCAAAGCATGATGTTTCCACCCCCATGCTTCACAATAGGTGTGGTGTTCTTTGGATGCAACTCAGCATTCTTTGTCCTGCAAACATGACGAGTTGAGTTTTTACCAAAAAGTTATATTTTGGTTTCATCTGACCATATGACATTCTCCCAATCTTCTTCTGGATCATCCAAATGCTCTCTAGCAAACTTGAGGTGGGCCTGGACATGTACTAGCTTAAGCAGGGGGACACGTCTGGCACTGCAGGATTTGAGTCCCTGGCGGCGTAGTGTGTTACTGATGGTAGGCTTTGTTACTTTGGTCCCAGCTCTCTGCAGGTCATTCACTAGGTCCCCATGTGTGGTTCTGGGATTTTTGCTCACCGTTCTTGTGATCATTTTGACCCCACGGGGTGAGATATTGCGTGGAGCCCCAGATCGAGGGAGATTATCTGTGGTCTTGTATGTCTTCCATTTCCTAATAATTGCTCCCACAGTTGATTTCTTCAAACCAAGCTGCTTATCTATTGGAGATTCAGTCTTCCCAGCCTGGTGCAGGTCTACAATTTTGTTTCTGGTGTCCTTTGACAGCTCTTTGGTCTTGGCCATAGGAGTTTGGAGTGTGACTGTTTGAGGTTGTGGACAGGTGTCTTTTATACTGATAACAAGTTAAAAACCAGTGCCATTAATGGAGGTAATGAGTGGAGGACAGAGGAGCCTCTTAAAGGAGAAGTTACAGGTCTGTGAGAGCCAGAAATCTTGCTTGTTTGTAGGTGACCAAATATTTATTTGCCACCATAATTTGCAAATTAAATTCATTAAAAATCCTACAATGTGATTTTCTGGATTTTTTTCTTCTCATTTTGTCTGTCATAATTAAAGTGTACCTATGATGAAAATTACAGGCCTCATCTTTTTTAAGTGGGAGAACTTGCACAATTGGTGGCTGACTAAATACTTTTTTTGCCCCACTGTATGTGTTTAGCAGATGTTATTGTAGATGTAGCGAAATGCTACCACATGCCATTTATTGACATTCTTTACACATTGGAATCATTTGTCTACCAGACTAATACAATAGTTCTGTCCACTTACTGCACTACTGATGCACCTTACTGCACTACTGAGGATTCATGTACTTATCCTATTTACATAACTCCTGTACATACTCATCATTCGTACTCTATAAATCTATGCTGCTACTGCACTTTATTATCCCACTCACTATGCACTATGTAAACATTGTATATACACTATGTACATTTTTGTTTAAACTGTATTATTTATAGCTAATTTCATCTTATTTTCTTTTATCTGAATGAATTAGTCACCAGGGAGTGCACACAGACGAGAAGCCTGAGTAACTTAAAATGTCACCTGCGAACACATACTTTTGCACTGATTGTGGGTAGAGCTTATTTTCTCTGGGCAATTTAAAACGTCACTAGTGGTGCTTGTGGTAATCTCCATTGATGGTTTAAGGTGACAAACCCCAAATAGAAAAACTTCAAAGAAGAAAAAAAACGAGGGGTTGCGAGTTATTTTTAATGTGTGTAAAATAATACATAAGTATTAATAGATATTTGCTATATGGAACTCTGAAGTTTGGTCAAACCTGTAACAGTTTTATAAACACGGTGTGGCTCAGTTGGGAGACCACGATGCTTGCAACGCCAGAGTTGGGTTTGATAACCACGTATGCACTCGCTGCTGCAAGTCGCTCTTGATAAGAACTAAATGAATAAAAATGGGAATGTATATTGTATAATAGCTAATACTAACCTGAATCAATACTGATAACGCATTATAATGTACGGCAATGACTAAGTGAATACATTTCTTATGAAAGTAAAATTCAATAAGTAAGTTTCCCCAGATAGAGCTGCACCTTTTGTATGTTTGTCCTCTCATATAAAATGAAGTATTTGTATCTAAAGGCTTTTATCAGGTTTAAGAATGTAATGTCTATATTTTTTGTTATGTAACTATTGGACAAGACAACAATAGTAAAGGCTTTACCATTTATCGCATTTTAAAATCGGTGGGCGTGATTTAGAGGACTACTTCATGACGTGAATACCGACTCATGGCTTTTATTGTGGACTGTTCCTCATTTGTGTGACCCGGAAGTACTATTATATTTTGCTGATAAGACGCTGATGCCCTCCACCATCTTTGGGTCCAACCATGGACACATTTGTACTACTGATAAAGCTTCATAAATGCTAAAAAAATGTTTAAATGGTGAGTTATTTACCTAGCGATTTACAGTCTTGTGCAAAACTTTGCTTGAAATGTATTGATGCACCCTAGCTAGTTAAGATTACCTAGGTTATGTTAGTATTTCTTGTGATCAAAATGACATGGGACTGACATGGGACTTGCTTAATTATAGATTTGTATAAATGTAAAGAAATGTTTGTTAACAAAATGATGTAGCTTCAAATCGTAGCATAGGCCTATTGTTAAAATGTTGTAGTCATGGGAGACGCATTCCAATTTCCTGCATTGTTTTACCACATGCATTTGATGGTATGCATATTAGAATATACCTTTAACTCAAAAGTTACTGTGTCCTCCTTTGGAGTGGTACAGAGATTTACCCCGTGCTTATATGCTGCTGATGTGTTTGAGTGTACCGACTACCTTTTAAGTTCATAGCGTAGGCTTACATTGAAGACAGCGAGGACCTCAACCTGCTCCTCTCCTTCAATGCTGGAAGTATCACTTGGATCGATCTTCATGTTAGCCCTGGCACATATTTGCAACATGAGTAGGAAACATAAAATCGAGATGGGGAAATGTTGTTGGATGACATCGAACTGATTTTATGGACTTTAACTGAGGACAATGCACTTTGCCTGTTTGAACGTTGTGGAATAAATGGATCTGAAGTGAAAGGAAAGAGTCAACGCTCATTGGGTAAAATAAGAAGAATATTGTGAAAATGTTGATTTACTGGAACCAACTAACCAGGGAATGTCTCGGTTACACCAACTGAAGGAAGATGTCTAAGGAATACAGAATGAGGAGGGAGGGGCTTGGTTTCTCAGCAACAGGCTGGAGGTCAAGTCAACTGCACCGTGACTCATACCACAGCAGAGTGAGAGGGGTGAGTAATCTGTCATAAAGACAAACTGACAGGAGATTAGAAAGATGAGCACAACTTCAAAGCCTAGAACATCCACTTGTAAATGGACTGAGAAGGAGATGTTGGGAATTAGAAAGGATTCAACCTTGTAAACTCTAGCGTGGGAAACCCATTAGTAGAGCATATTGATTTCCTTTTGTGTAATATATATATATATATGTATATGGGTGTGTGTTTATTTTAGGAGATTGAGGACCTGCTTAGCCTGCCGCTGTCCTTCCAAACTGAGACAGCCTGCAGAGTCATTGGGTCCTTGTTGTAACAGTAGAGCCCTGAGTGTTCAGCAGGCTCCAGAGATGGCAACTTGGCCAACTCTTTAAGAGGGGAACTGTGCTGCTGGAGCAGAAAGTCAACATCACAGTGGAAGATGTTGGTCTTTGAACAGAAAAAATGAAGTCATATTACATAACAATGTTCAATGGTTTTACTTCCTTGTTTCAGCTACTGATGTAAAGAATATTTGCTGGTCTGTGGTGTGTCATGAAGATCAACAAGATGCTGCACTTGACACATTAATGAAATTGTTATTCCAGTTACTCATTTGCATACACCCATTAGGAAACTGACTTAAAACTGTTAAATCCCCTTAGATGGATGAGGAATTGAAACAAATGTATGGTTGAGAGGGATGAGACAAAAGCTATGGCAAATAAGTCTGGTCGCACAACTGATTAGCAAACGTACAAAAACAAAGTGGGACTAAACTAAAAAAGAACAAACAACCACACTATGAAACAAATAAAATATATAAAGAATGATAGTAAAAAAGCTTCAGGGCAACTTAAATAAAATGTATAATTTATCACAAAACCCACTGATATTGCCAACTACTTTAATTACTTTTTCATTGGTAAGATAAACTTAGGGCTGGCCAGAAACAAACGCTGACACTACACATCCAAGTATATCGGACCAAATTATGACAGACAAGAATTGTACTTTTCAATTACGTAATGTCAGTGTGGAAGAGGTGAGAAAATTGTCTATCAACAATGACAAGCCATCATGGGTCTAACAATCTGGATGTAAAATTTCTGAGTATGATTGACAATATTACCACATCTTCAATTTAAACCTACTAGAAAGCGTGTGCCCTCAGGCCTGGAGGGAAGCAAAAGTCTTTCTGCTACCTAAGAATAGTAAAGCCCCCTTTACTGGCTCAAATAGCCGACCAATCAGCCTGTTACCAACCCTTAGTAAACTTCTGGAGGAAGTTGTTTGACCAGATACAATGCTATTTCACAGTAAACAAATTGACAGACTTTCAGCACGCTTATAGGGAAGGACACACAACAAGCACAGCACTTACACAAATTACTGGTTGGCTGAGAGAAATTGATAAAATTGTGGGAGCTGCCTTGTTAATTTAATCAATTTTAGAATAAGGCTGTAACCTAACAAAATGTGGAAAAAGTCAAGGGGTCTGAATACTTATAAGCCAATATGTAATGTATAGGCCTGTAGTGGATTGCGTTGGAACTAATTGAGTGGGTGGAGTAGAAAGTGTTTCTGGGCATGGTGCTAATATGCGTGTCTCGATTCAAATATCAACATAAAGCTTCTTATGACCAAGCTTTGTGTTCGAACTCACCTGTTTTGTATTCTAGGAACTCTAAGTAGACAGAACCCTGGCTTTATGGACACAATCTATGTAGTGTTTCCTGCACAGTGATATATGTACCATATTATCCAGGCAAACCATTTTAAGCTGTTTGACCACAGTTTAAGGCCAGCAACACTCCATGATTCAACGCCCCATGTAATTAAACCATATATAGATTCTACAGACCCTCCTGAGTTCTCCCTACACCACTTTACACTTGCACAAAGAATTGTTTTCCTGTACACTGCTATATATTTTTCCCATATAGTGTCCAGGCATAAACATTTTTTTGGACATATTTTAAAGCCCAAAATGTAATGCAAATGCCACTTAAATATGAACAAATGAGTTATTGTTCATGTTTTAGACAAATACAGGTTTATGACAGTTCTATTACATTAGGGACTTTTATTTTGAAAACGTAAAAAAGTGACCCGGACGTATTTTTCTTTTAGTGTTGCTGAGGAGACGCTGATGGGAAAAGGTAAGTAAAAAAAGGTCCGACTTTGATTCATAGCTTAATTTGTTCACTTTTTAAATACATTGCTAAATGTTACCTTGCAAGGACAAGTCCATTATATTTACAGTCCTGAAACTAACCTACCAATGAAGACCGCATGCACGTGGTCAAAATATGTTCATTGTTCGACTAGATATCTTACCTACCTAGCTAGTATTGCTAACTGCTAGCTGGCTATACAGGCAATTGAACCCGAAAACATGATAGCAAATACTTAACTTCTCTGTATGGTAGTGTCACATCTTCTCAAATCGTTAAGCTGTTGAGTGAAATATTCATAGATACTTCATCGTTTCGGTCTTGATGTATACACTGGCACGCGAACGTTAGTATGTGGCTCAGAACATCAGGGAACACTGGGCCTCTTGTTTTTCCATTGACTTGGTAACCTATTTGTATTTTTGGTCTGGGAGACCAGGTGTGTTGCATTAGGTAAATGGCCTAGTGTTTGATGCGGCGATTGAATTGATGTGGTGTTGTGCCGAAAATCTCCCCTATGTCGCCCGTACTTAAATCCGCTACTTATTTTGTATTTGTCTATAAATAAATATTTTTGCCAAAATTCTTAATCTCGCCCATGTCTTATTCGACCAGTATTTTGTAATTGTAAAGATAATAATTCAGCCATTCAGAAACGTTTATTGCTTGCCAACATTTTACTTCCTCTGTTTAATAAAACACACATTTTATTAATTTCGGTTGCCTATCCTGACGTGCATTTTGTTCTATAGAAAGTATTTGACTCTGATGTGTGCCACATAAAGTATTTGACTGTAGCCACAAAATGAAGGAAATTAGAAGGTGGGGGAGATTTTCTGCACAACACCGGTCCTCGCCATTCTGCCGCCCCTCGGCAAGCACCAAAAATTGCCGCCGCTCCTCCTATCCCCGCAAAGTATAATAGTGTCGGCCGCAATGCAGTTTTATAAATACATATGCATGCCACATAGGCAGCTGTATTGGCATTATTAGCCCAGTCCTGAATCCTGACCAAAGTTTAAGACTAATAGTTTTGTCTCTCTGATCAGCATATCAGCTACCCAAGTATATCGGGAGTTATTTTGAGCTCATTTGCAATTAGAATCATTGTGTTTACACAGCAGGGAAAGCAAACTATTTTTTTTTTGCTATGACTAGCTCGTAAAAAAAATAATGAATAGGCCTACAATTAAAATCACTGATTTATTATAATTTAGCCCAAGGAGTGAAACTCCCGGTCAATAGCCTACTTTCATTCCATATCGTCCGTTTCATTTCGACCTGACCTTTTTTTTGTGTATATGGTGAGTGCTAAGTCATTGAAATTGAAGCATATTTGATCAGCGACACGTGCATGATGTAGAAAAACAGTGATCCACTTAACATTGTCATAAATATGGTCTCCAGTCTGTAGGCTATAGAAAGGCCACATATGCTGCTACTCTTTCTACTATAGGCTACATGATTTATATTAGATTATTTGAGTGGTGGTGGAGCGCGGCGTCTCCAACAGCACCATGGAGAGGCGCGCTAGGTATGGACAAGATAAATATTTTGCGCTCCTGACTTTGGCAGAGCTGTCAGACTTTATGGCATTATTCAATGACAATGACCCCAATCTCATATTCACTATTGAATGTGACAATAAACGTGTTCATTCTCATGTGGATTGAGAAATCAAATGGAACCCTATTCACAACTCTGTATAGAAAAGAAACGGACAGAAGTACTACATTACAAGGGGACAGCTTCCACCCTGAGCCATTAAAAAGAGGACTTGCAAGAAGCCCGTTTCTCAGACTGCGGCGCATATACGCCACTCCACAGAGGACAATCTAGAAAAAGCAGCGGAGATGAACAATAGGTTTCTAAGAAGAGGTTACTCTCCACAATGTGTGGATGAAACTCTTAATTTGACATTGGGGAAAACATGAGATGAACTGCTTCAAAAAATACCCGCTAGAGCTAAATAACACTGTAATGTTCACCACCACATATACTTTGAACTCGCAAAACGTGGGAGATGCTGTCAAGAAACACTGGCATGTTTTCTCATCGGACACAGCTTTGCCGGCTGAATGTAAGAATCCCCCACTTACTGTATATAGGAGAGGTCGCAATGTACGCGATAAAATGGTCCAAGTCAACTGCCAACCACAAAATAAAATCAGCCAAGCTCTCTTACGCCTCGTCCGAATGGTAGCTATAAATGCAGTGGTTGCGCACAATACAACAATATGATGAAGTGTGAATATTTCTTCCACCCACATACAGGAAAACAGTTCCCAATGAGTGACATTATGATGTGCCCCCCCCCCCCCCCCCCCATGTTATCTACATGATTAAATGTCAATGTGGGCTGTGCTATAAAGGTAAAACCTCTTGTTCTCTCAAACAGAGAATCGTTGAACTTAAAAGTTAAATCAGGACATATGACAGTGATTATCCAGTCACGGTTCATTTTAATGACCTAACACATGACATTTCTACCCTTTTTTTGATTTTGTGGCGTAGAGAAAGTTAAGATATCAGACAGGCGAGGAGATATCAATAGAACTCTGAGTTAAAGGGAATGTTTTGGGATTTTCACCCTCCAGACATTATTTCCTAGAGGCCTACATGATGAAATGCCTATGTATGTTATGTTGAATTGTTAACGTTATTCTGAACATGAATTATGCCTCTATTTCAGATTACTCTGTTCTTCTTGCACTGTTCCCAATGATTTATGAAAACATGCTTGGTGGGTCGATGTCCTCATTGTGGTTTTACAGACGTGTTTTAATACGTTTTATGTAAACACTTTATTTGAGTATTTATGAAATGCATATTGTTGTATTTGGTAGCACTTATTTGTTTTCCCTCGAATCAAATTTTATTTGTCACATACACATGGTTAGCAGATGTTAATGCGAGTGTAGCGAAATGCTTGTGCTTCTAGTTCCGACAATGCAGTAATAACCAAAAAGTAATCTAACTAACAATTCCTAAACTACTGTCTTATACACAGTGTAAGGGGATAAATAATATGTACATAAAGATATGAATGAGTGATGGTACAGAGCAGCATAGGCAAGATACAGTAGATGGTATCGAGTACAGTATATACATATGAGATGAGTATGTAAACAAAGTGGCATAGTTAAAGTGGCTAGTGATACATGTATTACATAAAGATGCAGTAGATAATATATGTTGTTAGAATGGCCAAGTCAAAGTCCAGACCTGAATCCAATCGAGAATCTGTGGATATATTTACATCATTTCCCATCAATTCCCATTATTAAAGTGGCTGGAGTTGAGTCAGTGTCAGTGTGTTGGCAGCAGCCACTCAATGTTAGTGGTGGCTGTTTAACAGTCTGATGGCCTTGAGATAGAAGCTGTTTTTCAGTCTCTCGGTCCCAGCTTTGATGCACCTGTACTGACCTCGCCTTCTGGATGATAGCGGGGTGAACAGGCAGTGGCTCGGGTGGTTGATGTCCTTGATGATCTTTATGGCCTTCCTGTAACATCGGGTGGTGTAGGTGTCCTGGAGGGCAGGTAGTTTGCCCCCGGTGATGCGTTGTGCAGACCTCACTACCCTCTGGAGAGCCTTACGGTTGAGGGCGGAGCAGTTGCCATACGTACCAGGCGGTGATACAGCCCACCAGGATGCTCTCGATTGTGCATCTGTAGAAGTTTGTGAGTGCTTTTGATGCGTGGAACGGATGTGGGTGGGGCCAGGTCTACATAAGGGTGCTAATTTAAAAAAAAAAACTCACAAAAGCTCTGACGAAGGCCTTGACGCAAAGCTTATTAAAGATCAGGGATACAATCAAGAGCAGTGTGCTGGTTTCTTCTTCTTTTCCCTCATTTTATTAATTAAACTGTTACCATGCACCTGCGAAAAAGGTAGCTCAGATGCGCGAGAGCTTTTTAAATTTTGAAATAGTGCATATGCCACTGGGTGAAAAGTTTTCATTGTTTTGGGGCAGAATTGTGTGAGGTGTAATGCGTTGTTGGAGGTGCGTCTTGGTCAGTTTAGCTCGGACAATTCTGTGCTTGATGGCAGCCTTATCCTGCCTACCCTTTGGCACTCCAGGAACAAATCAATAATTATTGTTTAAAAAAAACAAAGTTATTATGTCACTGTGGGTAACAAGTCAACAAGGCCTTCTGGGATTTCATTCCCCTTCTCTATGTGATTTTATTTCAGGAGAGCGAGGCCATGTCCTAGATACCTTCAGTCTACCCTGGAGGAAGCACAGCACAGCTTTATTTTCATGTGAGCATCAGCACATATCACGCAAGAGAAGTGTGCAGAGTGTCCGAGACCTTGGAAGAGCTAGCTGGCTGACCAGTCGAAGGTTGCCACATGACTTGAGTAGGACAATATGAGTCGAGAGAGGGAAACATTGTTGGATGAAATCGAATTGAGTTTATATACTTTAACTGAGGACAATTTACGTTACCTGTGTGAACGTATTGGAGTAGGAGGCAAAGATGGGTCAGAAGTCAAAGGAAAGACTCAACGCTCATTGCGTCGTATAGTAGGGGAATATTGTGAAAATGTCAATCTAATGGAATCAGATGAGCAGGGAATGTCTCGGTTACTCCAACTGAAAGAAGACATCAAAGGAATACAGGCAGATGCCAGGGGTGTGCCCACGAGTCCCAGCCAATCAGCGATAGCGGAGGTGGACACCTCACAAGCAAGCTGCGACGGAGTACCGAATGAGGAGGGAGGATCTCGGTTGCCTAATAACAGGAAGTTGGCGGATCCAGCTCCAGAGTGGCTCATTATACCAGAGCAGAGGGAGTCACTAGATCCTGATTGTGACAGTGGCACACAGTCTTTGCAGCAGGAGGCAACAGTGCTGCTGGAGGACTGTAGGTTTATGCTGGGGCGGAGATTCAACATCAAAGTGGAAGAACAGGAGGAGAAGATTTTGGTCTTTGCTAATGAAGGTATGAATTAGAGAACAGATTGCTTTTAAGACGCCACATTGCTTGGTGATGATGTCACATTGCATGATAATGCCGATTTGTGCTCATGTTCAAAGTTGATCTAGTGGAAAGAAGTGGAGGGGTTCTCACTGCTCAACCGACGTGAGTTGAGGTGCAACCAAGACATTTGATCATCATTTGAGAAGGAAAAATGCGCAACTTTCGCTCACCATTAAAAAAAAAGTGTCTTATTATATTTAAACGACTATTGAGCTTGACGTTTTCAGCCTTCGTCAATGGCCTTGATGTTCTGATGAAGGCCGAAACAACAAGCTTTTAAAAGGAAAGATTCACCCCTTTTTTGACTGTTCTATTTTCTCCCAGGGTTATTTCATGTTTTCATGTACATCTGAGCTATTCAACTTTCAAGCCAAAATGGGTGAATCTTTCCTTTTAAAAAGTTAAAATATGTTTTTAATGGTGAGCGGGTGTTGCACCTTTTCAAAGTTGATATTGTGTAACTTGTTGCAACTCTGATATGTTTTTCTGATGTCATTCATACAGGAGAGGGTCCCGATTCCTCCCACTCATCAGTGGAGATATTATCTACACCAGGGGAGAAACACCAGGAACTTGACAAAGCAAAGAGTTCTCACCACAGCCCTCAACGTAAGGAGAGATCCACAAAACGATCACAGCCTAAACGGCACCTGCACACACACTCTGGAGAGACGTCATCCCACTGTTCAGGTAGCAAAGAAAGTTTATCTTCTGTGAGTTCTTACCAATGCCCTGAATGTAAGAAGAGGTTCTCTAGTAATGCAGGTCTTCAAAAACACTTGCGATTACATGTTGGAAAGAGGCTTTTCCAGTGTTCACAGTGTGACAAGAGTTTCATAAAGAGTAAAAATCTTTACCAACACCTGCCAGTGCACTCTGGAGAGAAGCCTCACCCCTGCTCTGACTGTGGCCGAACGTTCTCTACAGCACGGTATTTAACTAAACACAAGCGTATACATTCAGGGATTAAGCCTTTCTGTTGCCCCCATTGCGACAAGAGATACACCAGATCAGATCAGTTGAAAGTTCATATCATGACGCATACTGGGGAGCGGCCTTACCAATGTGGTCGATGCGAGAAGAGTTTTAAAATGAAGGCAAATCTTAAAGAGCACCTGTTATTACATGAAGTAAAGATGTCTCACCGCTGCCCTGACTGTGATCAAAGGTTCTCCGCTGAGGAAACTTTGAAGGAACACATGCAGTTACACAAACGAGAGAAACCTTTCCACTGTCTGCAATGTGAGAAGAGGTACAGTACTTCAGATGAGTTGAAAGAACATACGATGTCTCATACCGAAGAGAAGATTAACTTCCGACTTGTTTCTGAGAATAGATCGCCAAGTTCCAGAAATGTAGAAGAACAATGTCCGGAGACGGCCCATACTGTTGACAAACCTGACCTCGGCTCTGACTGCGGAACAGATTTTGCTCAACAAGACAAGCTGGTAAAACACCAGCAAACACACACTGGGGAAAGCCCAACACACATTGCCGAAAAGCCAACGCACACTGGGAAAAAGACTCACTACTGCCCTGAATGTGGGAAAAAATACCATAGCACTTCACACTTTAAAGAACACCTGCGTTCACACACTGGTGACCGACCTTACCAGTGTTCTCAGTGTGAAAAGAATTTCACAAAACAAATCCATCTTAAGCGCCATATGTACTCACACACTGGAGAGAAACTATACCGCTGTGGAGATTGCAATTTATATTTCCTTAATGAAATCGAATATAAGAGACACAAGCACATCGGAGAGAAGCCTCACCACTGCTCCGTCTGTAGCGTTCGTTTCTCTTTACTAGAAGATCTAAAAGCACATGAAAGGATTCACACAGGAGAGAATCCTCACCACTGCTCTGACTGCGGGCAAAATTTTGCTACAGCGGGATGTTTAAAGAAACACAAGCTTTTGCATTCAGGAGAGAAACCTTTCCACTGCCCACAGTGTGATAAGAAGTACACCAGAGCGGACCAGTTAAAAGATCATATGAAGATACATTCTGAAGAGAAGCCTTACGAATGCGCTGTTTGTGCAAAAAAATTCCACGATTCTAGGCAATTAAAAGTTCACCAGAGAGCAGTGCATGTAGCATCTTCTTACATTTGCTCTGACTGTGGAAAGAGCTTTGGTCTACTGGGCAACCTTAATGCCCACCAGCGAACACATACTGGGGAAAAACCTCACCAGTGCCCCGTCTGCGAAAAGAGGTACACAAAACGATCACATCTTAAAGAACACATGCGTACACACACTGGTGAGAAACCTTACCAGTGCTCTCAGTGTGAGAAGAGTTTCACAACACAAACAGGTCTTAATCATCACCTGTACACACACACTGGAGAGAAGCCCCGCCACCACTGTCCAGACTGTAATGAAAGTTTTACGTCTTGGATACCCTTTAAGAGACATAAACAACAACATACTGGAGAGAAGCCTCACCTCTGCTCTAACTGTGGTCTTAGTTTCCTCATAGAAGAGGACTTAAAAGCACATGAAAGGATTCACACTGGAGAGAAGCCTCACCACTGCCCTGACTGTGAAAAACGTTTCTCTTCAGCAGGTAATTTGAAAAAACACAAGAGGTTACATACGGGAGAGAAACCTTTCCACTGCGAGCGTTGTGATGAGAAATTTACAAGATCAGATCGGTTGAAAGTTCATATGATGTCGCACACAGGAGAGAAACCTTTCCAATGTCCTGAATGTGATAAAAGCTACAATAATTCGACCCAATTGAAAAATCACCAGAGAATAATACATAGGGGAGAAAAACCGTACCTTTGCTCTGACTGTGGAAAGAGCTTTGGCAAACTAGGTAACCTTACAGAACACCAGCGAACACACACGGGGGAAAAGCCTCATGTCTGCCCTGAGTGTGGGAAGCAGTTTGCCCACGCAAAACACCTAAAGAGACATCAGCGAGAACATACGGGTGAAAAACCGTACCAATGCCCTGACTGTGAGAAATGTTTCTCCCGGGTAGATTATCTAAAAACACACCAGGTAACACACAGGCCTCCTCACATGCGCTCTACTGTAGATAAACCCTATGGCTGCTCTGACTGTGGGAAGCGTTTCGGGCAGATCTCTGGCCTTAGAGCACATCAGAAAATCCACACTGGAGAAACTCCTTATGACCGTACTGGGTATGGAAAGAGTTTTGTAAACCTGTAAAATCGAAAGATACACGATCAGTTGGACACTAGTGAGAAGTCATACCACTGCTCTGACTGTGGGATAAACGTTGATCAGGCGGAAACCTCTTGAGACACCAGGTCACCCCTGAATTGCCTGATATGAAGGCATTGACAATTGGCAAGGAGTGGTGAATGCCATTTTACATCTACATAGTCATTTATCGGACACTCTTATCCGACCTACAGTTAGTACATCCATCTTAAGATGTCTAGGTGAGACAGCCACATATCAGTCGTAGTAGATTAAGTACATGTTTTTCTTAAAGTATCTATCAGCAAAGTCAGTGCTAGTAAGAAAAGAGGGGGGTGGGTGTTGGGGTTGATACTCTCAGATGTTTTCAGAATATGGGCAGTGACGCTGCTTTCCTGACATTAACTGGAAGCTCCTTCCACCATTGTGGTGCCAGGACAGACCAGAACGATCACTGTGCTGCCGTATATTGACTTCTACCTTTTGTATATATGGATTTTGATGTTGGTCCCCTTTTTGTAGTTAGGATGTAAATATACTGTTTAGTTAGCGTCGGAGGATGTTTAGTTAGCATGTAAATATACTGGTTAGTTAGCGTCGGAGGATGTTTAGTTAGCATGTAAATATTTATTTTACCTTTATTTTACTAGGTAAGTCAGTTAAGAACAAATTCTTATCTTCAATGACGGCCTAGGAACAGTGGGTTAACTGCCTGTTCAGGGGTAGAACGACAGATTTTGTACCTTGTCAGCTTGGGGATTTGAACTTGCAACCTTTCGGTTACTAGTCCAATGCTCTAACCACTAGGCTACACTGCCGCCCCAGTGTAACCATATACTGGTTAGTTAGCGTCGGAGGATGTTTAGTTAGCATGTAAATATACTGGTTAGTTAGCGTCGGAGGATGTTTAGTTAGCATGTAAATATACTGTTTCGTTAGCGTAGGAGGATGTTTAGTTAGCGTAGGATGATGTTTAGTTAGCGTCGGAGGATGTTTAGTTAGCCTAGGATGATGTGCAATCACAATACATACGCTACAGGTCTCTTACTGAACTGCATGTCTGTTTGGTCAATTATTAAAATTTTAGATAATAAAGACAATTTTTCAATGACTCCCTGTCCTTCACTATGAGGTTCTTCACACTCTGCACACATTGACTCCCTGTCCTTCACTACGAGGTCCTTCACACTCTGCACACATTGACTCCCTGTCCTTCACTACGAGGTTCTTCACACTCTGCACACATTGACTCCCTGTCCTTCACTACGAGGTCCTTCTTCACATTGACTCCCTGCAGGTTCTTCACACTCTGCACACATTGACTCCATGTCCTTCACTACGAGGTTCTTCACACTCTGCACACATTGACTCCCTGTCCTTCACTACGAGGTTCTTCACACTCTGCACACATTGACTCTGTTCTTCACACTCTGCACACATTGACTCCCTGTCCTTCACAGGTTCTTCACACTCTGCACACATTGACTCCCTGTCCTTCACTACGAGGTTCTTCACACTCTGCACACATTGACTCCCTGTCCTTCACTACGAGGTTCTTCACACTCTGCACACATTGACTCCCTGTCCTTCACTACGAGGTTCTTCACACTCTGCACACATTGACTCCATGTCCTTCACTACGAGGACTCTGGTTCCTTCAGGTTCTTCACACTCTGCACACATTGACTCCCTGTCCTTCACTACGAGGTCTTTCACACTCTGCACACATTGACTCCCTGTCTTTCACTACGAGGTTCTTCACACTCTGCACACATTGACTCCATGTCCTTCACTACGAGGTTCTTCACACTCTGCACATATTGACTCCATGTCCTTCACTACGAGGTTCTTCACACTCTGCACACATTGACTCCCTGTCCTTCACTACGAGGTCTTTCACACTCTGCACACATTGACTCCCTGTCTTTCACTACGAGGTTCTTCACACTCTGCACACATTGACTCCATGTCCTTCACTACGAGGTCCTTCACACTCTGCACACAGTGGAATAATTGGACGTGTACTGAGCCGAGTCAAGCAGAGCTGTACTGCACTGGCCCGGCTACACATCCATTGTAGTTGCTTGAACCGTGTGCTGGAAATGAAAATGTTTGAGCCAGTACAGTCCTGGTGGGCTCCAGAGTGCTCATCCTAATGCTAAATATGATCCTGTCTGACTTGTATTGTAGGGGGCAGATCTCGGAAGGTAGTCTCCCATTTGACGTCAATTAACAAATCATGTGAAGGTCTACACTAATTTCAACTGAATGGTGTGTTGGTGTGTTTAGACAGGCAGCCAAATTCTGATCTTTTTTTCCCCCACTAATTGGTCTTGACCAATCAGATCTAAAAAAAAAAAAAAGTCTGATGTGATTGGTTCAAAAGACCAATTAGTGGAAAAAAATATCAGATTTGGGCTGCCTGTCTAAACATAGCCTTGAGCGTAAATCATAGTCCACAGAAGCAGAGATGCGTGACTCTGAGACTACCATTTGCATGGGACACAGCCCAAATAATGCGCACCTCTCCACAATTCCCAACCAACGCGTCTCCATTAAACATCCTCTATTTATTAGAATGTGTTGACAGTTGGAGAAATGAGCTGCTCTGAGAATATGAACGCCAATGGTCCAATATTTTACACCAGTGGAGGCTGCTGAGGGGAGGACGGCTCATAATAATGGAGTGAATGGAATGGTATCAAACACATGGAAACCATGGAAACCACGTTTATGACACCGTTTCAGCCATTATTACGCCGGAGTGTCCTGTCTGAGGTTTCGGCTCCACCCTTGTACTTGATTGATTGAATTAAGGTCACTAATTTGTAAGGAATTCACCTCACCAGCTGGTCTATATCTACATTTAAAGGAAAAACTGTAAATCTGTAGATACTCTGCCCTCCGTGGAATGATATTACTGTCTGGGCTCCTGAGTGGCGCAGCTGTCTAAGGGCACTGCATCTCAGTGCTAGACGCATCACTGCAGACTCCAGTTCGATTCCAGGCTGTGTCACAACCGGCTGTGATTGGGAGTCCCATCGGGCGGCGCATAATTGGCCCAGCGTCGTTAGGGTTTGGTCGAGGTAGGCTGTCATTGTGAATAAGAATTTGTTCTTATCTGACTTGCGTAGTTAAATATATATATATATATATATATATTTATACAAATGTCTCTAAGAAGCCTGCTATTTTGACCACCAGATGGCAGTGTTGACTGTCGCTGTGACCAATCAAGTCCTCTGACCATATCCTCGCAGCAGGTCAGACTAGGAAAACAGGTCGGTGTAGGCTGCAAGCGTCTTTTAATTAGTTTACTCAGTGATGTTAGGGTCCAGGCTCTAGCTTTCTCTCTCTAGGATTTTGAGCTTGAATTATAAACTTTATAAACTCTTTGCTTGAATAAAAATCAAACTCTTTATAAAAACTCAATTGGTTTACCAGGTCATCAATGTGAAACAAGGACACTGTAAAACGACTCTCCAGACAGCAATCCACAGCCAATTCAGTAGTTACCATACAATGGAAAAAAAGAAGTGAAGGTGCAACCAAAACATAATAAACAACGAATAACTGCAGTAAAAATAGAAAGTATTACGTGCACCAGAGGGATGAGGGGAGTTCAGTGATGAAGGGCACTAAGTCACCCTGACGGTTCTAACTACCTCCCTCCCAGATCAGCTGATGAAGGGCACTAAGTCACTCTGGCGACGAGGACACAAAGTCACCCTGACGGTTCTAACTGCCAACAGATCAGCTGATGGAGAACAGTAAGTCTTATGGAGGGGAGTTAGTTGCGCCAATGTTTTCAATTGCTTCACATTTCTGGTAAATGGCTCCATGGACTGATCAACTTTCCTGCGGTGATGCAGCTGCTGCACTAATAACAAGACAGGGCTGGCCGCATTGACAGATTTACTGCCGTTTACTGAACCACACCTCAGAGAGGGGAGCGCCGCCCAGTAGCAGCATCCATCTCTGTGTTGCATCGTGGATTGCGGCCATTCTGGGCAGTGAGGACAGGGGAGGTCACCTTTGATTCTGCTGTGCCTGTCACCATTATTCTTGGGTCACTCCCTGACCATATGACCTGACCAGGAACAGCTCTGGGCCCTAGTTGTAGTCTATTCAGACCACTGTTACAGTAAGTTCAGCCTGCTTGAACTTCATAGAAATATAATCAGACCAAACAGCTGAAGGGACACAATAGAAGAGGAGGTTGGTGGCACTTTAACTGTGGAGGAGGGGCTTGTGGTAATGGCTGCAGTGGAATGAGTTGAATTGTATCAAATACAGTGTATATTCAAACTTTTACATTTCTCAAACATAAAGTGTATTTTTTTTGAAGAATGCCAAGTGGGACACAATCATGAAGTGGAATGACATTCCATTTCCAAACTTTTTTACAAATCAAAAACTGAAAAATTGGGCGTGCCTCCCCTCAGCCCCTTCCTTTGACAGCAAACTCTCTCTTCAGAAGTTCAGTGACTCCATCTCTGAATGATCCAATGTTGACCTAAATGTCTAATGTGATTCAATATTTAATCAAGTCTCCGTATAAATGCACCTTTTATCAGAGGTCCATTATGAAGTGTGTGAAGAACAAGGAACACACCAGGAGGAGAGATACTGTTGTAAAGAGTTTAAAGCTGGATTTTCAAGACTTTAAAATCATCTTGTCAGTTTGAGTATCAGACCTCTGGTTGAAAGTCTAATCTGTTCTGAAGTGATGAATTGCAGCCAAGCGGCATGATCACTCTGCTCAATGTGTTTACAGCTTTTGAGTTGTGGAAACAATCAGTGGACAGTGGCCTTTATGGAATCTCCACGGACACATTTCTTAAAGATATCCATAAAAAATGTTGTTTAAAGTTTGCCACAAGCCACCTGGGAGACACACCAAACATGTGGAAGAACGTCGCATGAAACCACCATATCAACCAACTTTTTTCTTCAACTGAAACATTTGTCTATAAATTACCATTTGTTAATGGTGTGATCATGGTTTTACCCAGGGACAGGGAAGATGGTTAAAATGATGGGAAGATGGATGTCAAAAAGGACCATTCTGGAAGAAAACCTGATGGAGTCTGCACCCAGATGCGGAGATTTGTTCCAACAAGTCAATGATCCAAAACATGAAGCAAAATCTACAATGGAATGGTTCCAAAATAAACTCTCCAGGTGTTAGAATGGCCAGTCAAATCCCAATGAATCCAATCAGAATCTGTGGAGAACTGAAAACTGCTGTTCACAAATGCTCTCCATCCAACCTCACTGAGCTCAAGCTGTTTTACAAGGAGGAATGGGAAAAGATTTCAGTTCTAAATGTACAAAACTTCTTCTCAACTAGCTGCCAGCAAAAGGTGGTTAAATAAAGTATTAATTTTCTCAATTTTTAGTTTTTACCTGGTTAAATAAATGTTGTTCTCAATTAGCCCACCTGGTTAAATAAAGGTGTTTCATATCTTTAGCCTACCTGGTTAAATAAAGGTGTTCTCAGGCACTGTATATCAAACATACTTTCTATGTGTTTGGCCATTAGTCATTCCATTCCAGACGTTAAGGTGTTCTCAACTAGACTCTACTATCTCTTCTTTAACTCCATAAAGGTGTTTCTATTTAACGCCATAGTTTTATCACGCCTTACCTGGTTAAATGGAGGTGTTCTTCAGACATTAAATCATCTTGTCCTACCTGGTTAAATAATCTGTTCTGTGTGATGAACTAGCCTACGTTTTGGTTAAATCTCAGTGGA
The DNA here is from genome assembly GCF_036934945.1 of Oncorhynchus masou masou. Classification (NCBI taxonomy): domain Eukaryota; kingdom Metazoa; phylum Chordata; class Actinopteri; order Salmoniformes; family Salmonidae; genus Oncorhynchus; species Oncorhynchus masou. The sequence goes on along the minus strand of NC_088243.1, from coordinate 7,796,256 downwards.
AGTGGTGTTCTCAACATAGCCTACCTGGTTAAAGCTGGGATAAGAGTGTTCTCACACCATAGCCTACCTTCTTAAATGAAACATTTGTTCTAAATTATTTGTTAGGTGTGACTGGTTTTAAATGGTAATGGTGTTGTCAACTAGCCCACCAGATGGTTAAATAAAGACTAGTTCTCAGAAAGGCCAGCTACCTCCCAATTGCAATCAGAAACAGGAGATTCTCATCTTAGCCTGGCACCTGGTTAAATGAGAACTTCTTCTCAACTAGCCTACCTGGTTAAATAAAGGTGTTCTCAACTAGCCTACCTGGTTAAATAAAGGTGTTCTCAACTAGCCTACCTGGTTAAATAAAGGTGTTCTCAACTAGCCTACCTGGTTAAATAAAGGTGTTCTCAACTAGCCTACCTGGTTAAATGAAGGTGTTCTCAACTAGCCTACCTGGTTAAATAAAGGTGTTCTCAACTAGCCTACCTGGTTAAATGGAGGTGTTCTCAACTAGCCTACCTGGTTAAATAAAGGTGTTCTCAACTAGCCTACCTGGTTAAATAAAGGTGTTCTCAACTAGCCTACCTGGTTAAATGGAGGTGTTCTCAACTAGCCTACCTGGTTAAATAAAGGTGTTCTCAACTAGCCTACCTGGTTAAATAAAGGTGTTCTCAACTAGCCTACCTGGTTAAATGAAGGTGTTCTCAACTAGCCTACCTGGTTAAATAAAGGTGTTCTCAACTAGCCTATCTGGTTAAATAAAGGTGAAATAAAAGAATTGTGGAGGAGGGGTTCGTGGTAATGGCTGGAGTGGAATCAGTGGGATTGTATCAAATACATCAAACACAAGGTTTGATGCCATTCCATTTATTCCATTCCAGCCACTATGATGAGCCTTCCTCCCTCAGCAGCCTCCCTCTGAATCAGAAATATATCAGATCCCAGATCTGATGCTACTAAGAACAACTTCTAGCTTGACTGCAATGGAACACATTCCTAATATTGAGGTGCACCCCCTTTGCCCTCAGAAAATGACTCAATTCATCAGGGGCCATGGACTCTACAAGGTGTCAAAAGCGTTTCACAGGGATGCTGGCCCATGTTGACTCCAGTGCTTCCCACAGTTGTATTAAGTTCCTGGATGTCCTTTGGGTGGTGGACCATTCTTGATACACACAGGCAACTGTTAATGTGGAAAAACCCAGCAGATGCAGTTCTTGACTCAAACCGGTGCGCCTGACGGAAATAGAAGCACAAGCATTTCGCTACACTCGCATTAACATCTGCTAACCATGTGTATGTGACAAATAAAATTTGATTTGATACTACCATACTGAAATATTGTCTTGCCCATTCACCTTCTGAATGGCACACAGACACAATCCACGTCTCGAGGCGTTTAAGAATCCTTCTGTAACCTGTCTCCTCCCCTTCATCTACACTGATTTGAAGTGGATTTAATAGGTGAAAATAAGGGATCAGAGCTTTCACCTGGATTCACCTGGTCAGTCTATGTCATGGAAAGAGCAGGTGTCCTTAATGTTTTGTACACTCCCGTGTTTTCCAGATATAGATATTCCAAATGAAGGAGTGAATCAGATTTAACATCTATTGAAGGTCATGTTTTTGTATTTCTACTTTATTTGATGTTTTACCAGGTTAAATAAATGACATGATTACCACTTGTTGCATTTACATTTCATTCCCTTCTTGCTCATCTGTAGAGCATTCACTACTCTTTCATGGGGCTGTGGCTGCTCAGTGTCGCTGCTGTGTGCAATACCTCATGGTTGACCGGGCCAGTGGATGACGTGTGCAATACCTCATGGTTGACCGGGCCAGTGGATGACGAGGATGGATAAATTGAAAAGCTAAACTCTTTCAACATTTTACTGGGTTTGTCTGGCTCCTTTACACAAGAGCTACTACTGGCTTTTGAATCAGTGAGGGAATGTGTTTTTGGCAAGGTTGAAAATAAAAATTTTCCAGCATTTTGCTTTGCCTCTACTTTCCCCTTGACATGAGCAGTGTACGCCAACCTCTTAGCTCATTGAAGAGATGGCTCTGTGACCAGTGGCATTGAGAGTGTGTCAAATGGCTGTAGTTGGGCCAATGTGCTGCTTTTGAAGGATCTGATTCTTTGCCAATATTTCCACTTAGTTTAATGGGGACTGTTTAGCAGTTGTCACAGGTCTCAGTATGAATGGAATCTCAATTATCCTGGAACATCTGTTCATCTCATCTTTAACATTGTGAAAGGGTTTGTTGTTGACGTTTGTCCCTGGTTGAACTGCAGTGAGGTATCATGCTAGGTGAAGGTGGCTGCATATAATTTCTCCCCCATCATAGTTTCTCAGGGAATGCAGCCTGTTGATCTTGAGATACAGACGTGCTGATTATGCTTTAGAAGTGTTGTCTTTGTGGAATTTGTAACCCTGTCCCTATACCTCACGGTAGGCTACACATTTCATTCAAAGCCAAGATGAAATTCCTCAAGGAGATATGTCTAGGAAATTTTGATCCCTGTTGTACTTCATCATCTGAGAACAGAGGAGAGATGCTGTTTGTCTCGCAGATGATTTAGGTTCCTTGACCATCTCAGCACTTTAGCTCATATACCTTCGTAGTGTTAGGTATTTTTCTTCACCTTGACTCCAACGCAATGAATTACACATATTTTCACATACCATGGAAGGTCACGGCACTCTGCTTGACCCAAGCATTTAGCTACACTCGCAGTAACATCTGCTAACCATGTGTATGTGACAAATAACATTTGATTTGAGCCGTTCTCGTGCCGCATTGACGATGTCTCTGACCTCAACACGTTTCCTCAAGGTCGCCGGGTCCTTTTTTTCTCAGAGTTCAAAGGTGAGTTTGGCATAATGAATTTCCAGCAGCTGGGACAAAAATAGTCACACTTCAAGAATAGGGTTCTCAGGGTCAAAAGAGGTATATTAACACAGCACCAATCCAGAGGTATATCAACACAGCACCAATCCAGAGGTATATCAACACAGCACCAATCCAGAGGTATATCAACACAGCACCAATCCAGAGGTATATCAACACAGCACCAATCCAGAGGTATATAACACAGCACCAATCCAGAGGTATATTAACAAGCCAGAGGTATATTCAACACAGCAGCCCAAGCACCAATCCAGAGGTATATTAACACAGCACCAATACAGAGGTATATTAACACAGCACCAATCCAGAGGTATATCAACACAGCACCAATCCAGAGGTATATTAACACAGCACCAATCCAGAGGGCACCAATCCAGAGGTATATATCAATCAGAGGTATATCAACACAGCACCAATCCAGAGGTACAGCAACCAATCCAGAGGTATATCAACACAGCACCAATCCAGAGGTATATCAACACAGCATATATTCCCAATAGGTATATCAACACAGCACCAATCCAGAGGTATATCAACACAGCACCAATAACACAGCACCAATCCAGAGTATATTAACACAGCACCAATATATCAACACAGCACCAATCCAGAGGTATATCAACACAGCACCAATCCAGAGGTATATCAACACAGCACCAATCCAGGTATATCAACACAGAGGTATATTAACACAGCACCAATCCAGAGGTATATCAACACAGCACCAATCCAGAGGTATATCAACACAGCACCAATCCAGAGGTATATTAACACAACACAGCACCAATCCAGAGGTATATCAACACACCAATCCACCAATCCAGAGGTATATAACACAGCACCAATCCAGAGGTATATATTAACACAGCACCAATCCAATCCAGAGGTATATCAACACAGCACCAATCCAGAGGTATATCAACACAGCACCAATCCAGAGGTATATATCAACACAGCACCAATCCAGAGGTATATCAACACAGCACCAATCCAGAGGTATATAGGTATATCAACACAGCACCAATCCAGAGGTATGATAACACAGCACCAATCCAGAGGTATATTTACACAGCACCAATCCAGAGGTAATTTCAGCACCAATCCAGAGGTATATCAACACAGCACCAATCCAGAGGTATGATAACACAGCACCAATCCAGAGGTATATCAACACAGCACCAAGCCAGAGGTATGATAACACAGCACCAATCCAGAGGTATGATAACACAGCACCAATCCAGAGGATAACACAGCACCAATATATATTTACACAGCACCAATCCAGAGGTATATCAACACAGCACCAATCCAGAGGTATATCAACACAGCACCAATCCAGAGGTATATCAACACAGCACCAATCCAGAGGTATATCAACACAGCACCAATCCAGAGGTATATCAACACAGCACCAATCCAGAGGTATATCAACACAGCACCAATCCAGAGGTATATCAACACAGCACCAACAGAGGTATATCACAGCACCAATCCAGAGGTATATCAACACAGCACCAATCCAGAGGTATATCAACACAGCACAATCCAGAGGTATATCAACACAGCACCAATCCAGAGGTATATATAACACATCAACACAGCACCAATCCAGAGGTATATCAACACAGCACCAATAGGTATATTAACACAACACCAACACAGCACCAATCCAGAGGTATATTTACACATCACCAATCCAGAGGTATATTTACACAACACCAATCCAGAGGTATGATAACACAGCACCAATCCAGAGGTATATCAACACAGCACCAATCCAGAGGTATATTAACACAACACCAATCCAGAGGTATATCAACACAGCACCAATCCAGAGGTATATCAACACAGCACCAAGCCAGAGGTATATCAACACAGCACCAATCCAGAGGTATATTTACACAGCACCAATCCAGAGGTATATCAACAAGCACCAAGCCAGAGGTATATTTACACAGCACCAAGCCAGAGGTATATTATACACAGCACCAATCCAGAGGTATATTTACACAGCACCAATCCAGAGGTATATCAACACAGCACCAATCCAGAGGTATATCAACACAGCACCAAGCCAGAGGTATGATAACACAGCACCAAGCCAGAGGTATATCAACACAGCACCAAGCCAGAGGTATATCAACACAGCACCAAGCCAGAGGTATGATAACACAGCACCAAGCCAGAGGTATGATAACACAGCACCAATCCAGAGGTATATCAACACAGCACCAATCCAGAGGTATATTAACACAGCACCAAGCCAGAGGTATGATAACACAGCACCAATCCAGAGGTATATTTACACATCACCAATCCAGAGGTATATTTACACATCACCAATCCAGAGGTATATTTACACAACACCAATCCAGAGGTATATTTACACATCACCAATCCAGAGGTATATTTACACAACACCAATCCAGAGGTATATTTACACCGAACCAGTGGTATAATAACACAACACCAATCCAGAGGTATATTAACACAGCACACAGCCTTGTTCTCTACTCCACCTTGGACTGAAATAAGGAGTAGATGGTGAAAGTCTTTCCTCCTAGGACAACATGGACATGGATATCATACTGTATCATTTTGGCCGGACACTGGCTGTCGCAGGCTGAGATTGAAGGCCATGACTGATATTTTCATAACATATTCGTTGGTGGTGGGTCATGTGTAGGCTTCATCGTTCCATAGTAATGTTTATCAGAATTTATAAGTGCAAACAATGAAATGCAGTAAATTACAGATTTAAACGGTTTCCAGATTTAATAAAAAAACAAAACAGAACTCCTTTAAAACTTCTTTGGGATAGGGGGCGGTATTTTGACGTCCGGAGGAAAAGCGTGCCCAAAGATTTGGATTGAAAACACTCTACAGTGTCTTCAACTGTTAAAATAATGTCTGTGAGTATAACAGAACTAAAATGGCAGGCGAAACCCTGAGGGCAAACCACCCCGCCCAGAAAAAAAATAATCCTACCACTGATTTCAATGGCTGATTGTGCCCGATTGCAGTTCCTATAGCTTCCACTAGATGTCAACCATCTTTAGAAAGAGTTTCAGGCTGGTTTTTGGAAAAATGAGCCAGAAATTGTAGTTTTTCTAGGTGGCTCCAATTTTGGCTGTAGTGTTTCCAAGCACGTGAATGAGAGCGCGTTCTTTGGTATTTTCTCCGGTAAAGACAATAACGATTCTCCGTCTTAAATTTATAATTTATTTGGGTATTAGGGTACCTAAGGTTTGATTATAAACATTGATTGACTAATTTGGATAAGTTTATTGGTAATGTTTGGAATTCATTTTTGTATGCATTTTGATGGAGGGAAAATGAGTTGATTATTGACTGGAGCTTTCATGGATATAGTTTTTAAGGATATAAAGAAGGAATTTATCGAACAAAAGGACCATTTTTAATGTAACTGGGACCTTTTGGAGTGCCAACAGAAGAAGATCTTCAAAGGTAAGGCATATATTATATTGCTATTTCTGACTTTCGCGTCGCAGCTCCATGGTTGAAAATGATTTGTTATGCATTTGTGTGCTGGTCACTGTCCTTAGATAATTGCATGGTTTGCTTTTCGCCGTAAGGTCTTTTTGAAATCTGACATGGCGGCCGGATTAACAAGAAGTTAAGCTTAATTTTGATGTATTGCACTTGGGATTTAATGAAAGTTTAATATTTATAGTAATTTAATTTGAATTTGGCGCTCTGCAATTTCACCGGATGTTGGCCAGGTAGGACGGTAGCGTCCCACTGATCCGCAAGAAGTTTTAAGAAGCATTGCTTTGTTGTTTCCCTACCTCTCATGGTCTGACTAATGAATGTGATGTTATCTAGCAGCACGCCACTGTAAAATCCTCATTAACACGACACACGAATTATCACGACTCCAAAAAGTTGCTTCATGAACGTACTCAGGCTTGAATAGCTGTCTATGTGTTCATACTGAGATTCTACCCTCATGATTCATTTTCCAGCATCACTTGCATTTCCATCCAACAGTGATTATACCGGTAATCCTCTCTGGCAAAAAGGATGCTTTCTCTTTCTACTGGCTGCTGAGTTGCTACTTAAAGCCAAGAGAAAAACACTGGCCAAGCCAAACAATGGTGTTTAATTATTTCCGCCATTGGTGTAGATACTCTATAGAACATACAGTGAGGGGAAAAGTATTTGATCCCCTGCTGATTTTGTACGTTTGCCCACTGACAAAGAAATTATCAGTCTATAATTTTAATGGTATGTTTATTTGAACAGTGAGAGACAGAATAACAACAATAAAATCCAGAAAAACGCATGTCAAAGATGTTATAAATTGATTTGCATTTTAATGAGAGAAATAAGTATTTGACCCCTCTGCAAAACATAACTTAGTACTTGTCAAAACCCTTGTTGGCAATCACAGAGGTCAGACGGTTCTTGTAGTTGGCCACCAGGTTTGCACACATCTCAGGAGGGATTTTGTCCCACTCCTCTTTGCAGATCTTCTCCAAGTCATTAAAACCTGTTAGAGATCGGGCTACTTTTTTCAACATTCTGTTAAAAACCGCGCAACATTTCAACGTCCTGCTACTCATGCCAGGAATATAGTATATGCATATGATTAGTATGTGTGGATAGCAAACACTCTGAAGGTTCTAAAACTGGTTCAATGATGTCTTTGACTATAACAGAACGTGTTTTGTGGTCAAAATCTCAAGGAAACCTGATCACAAAATCGACGAAGAAAAAATCAATCCGCCAGTCTCTGTATTGTCTATTGCAAGGTATAATAGATAGCGATGGGCTTAAAGTTCCTACAGCTTCCACGCGATGTCGCCAGTGTTGTGAATTCTATGCAGCTAAATCCTTGGTCATATGAGTAATAGGCACTTCCTTTCGTCGGGTACACAGCAGGAAAAAATGGAAGGGGGAAAGTGGACTACGTTTTCCAAACTTGTTGCTATTGAATACAGATCGCTCTGTGATCAATTTGATCGTTTATTAACGTTTACTAATACCTAAAGTTGGATTACAGAAGTAGTTTGAAGTGTTTTGTCAAAGTTTATAGGGAACTTTTTTAATTAAAAAAAATAATGTCGCGTTTAGAAACTGTGTTTTTCCTGGATCACACAGTCTTCATAAATGGACATTTTGGGTATACAAGGACCGATTTAATCGAAAAAAAAAAGACCCAATTGTGATGTTTATGGGACATATAGGAGTGCCAACAAAGAAGCTCGTCAAAGGTAATGAATGTTTTATATTTTATTTCTGCGTTTTGTATAGCGCCGGCTACACTAATTATTTTGTTTACGTCCCCTTCTGGTATTTCGGGGTGTTGCATGCTATCAGATAATAGCTTCTCATGCTTTCGCCGAAAAGCATTTTAAAAATCTGACTTGTTGGCTAGATTCACAACGAGTGTAGCTTTAATTGAGTACCCTGCATGTGAGTTTTAATGAACGTTTGAGTTTTAACGAGTGCTATTAGCATTTGGCGTAGCGCATTTGCATTTATTGTTGGCAAGGTGGGATGCTAGCGTGTCGGGTTGCCCAGAGAGGTTAAGGTCTCGAGGCTGACGTTTGGCAACTCGAACCTTCAGCTCCCTCCACAGATTTTCTATGGGATTAAGGTCAGGAGACTGGCTAGGCCACTCCAGGACCTTAATGTGCTTCTTCTTGAGCCACTCCTTTGTTGCCTTGGCCGTGTGTTTTGGGTCATTGTCATGCTGGAATACCCATCCACGACACCATTTTCAATGCCCTGGCTGAGGGGAGGAGGTTCTCACCAAAGATTTGACGGTACATGGCCCCGTCCATCGTCCCTTTGATGCGGTGAAGTTGTCCTGTCTTCTTAGCAGAAAAACACCCCCAAAGCATAATGTTTCCACCTCCATGTTTGACGGTGGGGATTGTGTTCTTGGGGTCATAGGCAGCATTCCTCCTCCTCCAAACACGGCGAGTTGAATTGATGCCAAAGAGCTCCATTTTGGTCTCATCTGACCACAACACTTTCACCCAGTTGTCCTTTGAATCATTCCGATGTTCATTGGCAAACTTCAGATGGGCATGTATATGTGCTTTCTTGAGCAGGGGGACCTTGCGGGCGCTGCAGGATTTCAGTCCTTCACGGTGTAGTGTGTTACCAATTCTTGGTGACTATGGTCCCAGCTGCCGTGAGATCATTGACAAGATCCTCCCGTGTAGTTCTGGGCTGATTTCTCACTGTTCTCATGATCATTGCAACTCCACGAGGTGAGATCTTGCATGGAGCCCCAGGCCGATGGAGATTGACAGTTCTTTTGTGTTCCTTCCATTTGAGAATAATCGCACCAACTGTTGTCACCTTCTCACCAAGCTGCTTGGCGACAGTCTTGTAGCCCATTCCAGCCTTGTGTAGGTCTACAATCTTGTCCTTGACATCCTTGGAGAGCTCTTTGATCTTGGCCAGGGTGGAGGGTTTGGAATCTGATTGATTGCTTCTGTGGACAGGTGTCTTTTATTCCGGTCAACAAACTGAGCTTAGGAGCACTCCCTTTAAGAGTGTGCTCCTAATCTCAGCTTGTTACCTGTATAAAAGACACCTGGGAGCCAGAAATCTTTCTGATTGAGAGGGGGTCAAATACTTATTTCCCTCATTAAAATGCAAATCAATTTATAACATTTTTGATGTGTGTTTTTCTGGATTTTTGTTGTTGTTGTTATTCTGTCTATCCCTGTTCAAATAAACCTACCATTAAAATGATAGACTTATCTGTCACTTTCTGACCTTAGTTCTGTTATTATATCTTTGTTTTAGTATGGTCAGGGCATGAGTTGGGTGGGCAGTCTATGCTGCCAAGGCAGGTAGGAGACCTGCGCCATCTTCCTGTGCTTACTGGAGGCGAGAGGGACCGGGCAGGCACCGTGTTATGTGGTGGAGAGCGAGGGACCGGGCAGGCACCGGGACCGGGCAGGCACCGTGTTATGTGGTGGTTATGTGGTGGAGAGAGAGGGACCGGGCAGGCACCGTGTTATGTGGTGGAGAGAGAGGGAGGGACCGCAGGCACCGGCAGGCACCGTGTTATGCGGTGGATCGCATGGTGTCCCCAGTGCATGTGCATAGCCCGGTGCGGTACATTGCAGCGCCTGGTATCGGTCGGGCTAGAGTGGGCATCGCGCCAGGTGCCATGAAGCCTGCTCAGCGCATCTGGTCTCCAGTGCGTCTCCTCGGGCCGGTGTACATTGCACTAGCCTTATGCATGGTGTCCCCGGTTCGCCAGCACAGCCCAGTGCGGGCTATTCCACCTCGCCGAACTGGCTTGGCTACGGGGAGCATTCAACCGGGAAAGGTTGGGCAGGCTTGGTGCTCAAGAGCTCCAGTGCACCTTCACGGTCTGGTCTGTCCGGTGCCACCTCCACGTACCAGCCCTCTGGTGGCAGCCCCCGCACCAGGCGGTCTCTCTGTCTTCTCCCTACAGGTGCTCCCCCTGTCCATCTGCGCTGCCAGAGTCTCCCGTCTGTCCTGAGCTGCCAGAGTCTCCAGTCTGTCCTGAGCCATCAGTCAGCCAGGAGGCCAGAGCCGCAGTGCCAGAGCCGTCAGTCAGCCAGGAGCTGCCAGAATCGCCATTCACTCCGGAGCTGCGGCGTCTCCCGCCTGTCCGGCACTGCCGGAGTTTCCCGCCTGTCCGGCGTTGCCGGAATCTCCCGTCCATCCGGGACCCGTGGCGAGGGTCCCCAGTCCGAGGTCGGCGGCGAGGGTCACCGCTCTTAAGAGGCCACGGAGGCGAATAGAGAGGCGGAGAAGGACTATGGTGGAGTGGGGTCCACGTCCCGCGCCAGAGCCACCACCGCGGACAGATGCCCACCCAGGGCGTGAGTTGGGTAGGCAGTCTATGTTTGTTTTTCTATGTTGGTTTTTGAGTTCGGCCTAGTATGGTTCTCAATCAGAGGCAGCTGTCAATTGTTGTCCCTGATTGAGAATCATACTTAGGTAGCCTGGGTTTCACTTTTGGGTTGTGGGTGTTTGTCTTCCGTGTCAGTGTTTCGTTCATTTCACGTTTATTGTTTTGTATTTCGTAGTGTTCAGTTTATGTATTAAAATAAACATTATGGACACTTCCACGCTGCAAATTGGTCGTCCGATCCTTCTCGCTACTCCTCCTCGGAAGAGGAGGACGAGGCACTTTACATCATCATTTCTTTGTCAGTGGGAAAACGTACAAAATCAGCAGGGGATCAAATACGTTTTTTCCTCACTGTATGTTTATGTCATTGCTTAAAGGAATAATGCAAGATTCTGGCAATTAAGCAATTTTTCTACTTACCCAGTCATTGCGCAAACACTAGCCAAACTACCTCTAACTTCCTTCATACTGCATGCAGAGATCTATTAAAAGAATATCCACAGTTCATCTGACTCTGGGTCAGTAAAAAAAAATGTCACAATTGCCAGAATCTCACATTGTCCCTTTAAACATGTCTTTGCTCTGTCATGGTCTAGTTGGATGATTGAGAAACCTATAACTCTTTATGAAAGGATTATGCATGGTTTATGAATGTTTTATGAAAGGTACCCTTCAAAGGTGTTACTGAAACACCTTGTGACACCTTAAGCAGTTTAAGGTGTTTAGAGTCTCTGAGAGTGGAGACGGATCTGACTGGTTGATCTAGCAGGAAATCCTTCCTTCCTTCCTTCCTTCCTTCCTTCCTTCCTTCCTTCCTTCCTTCCTTCCTTCCTTCCTTCCTTCCTTCCTTCCTTCCTTCCTTTCTTCCTTCCTTCCTTCCTTCCTTCCTTCCTTCCTTTCTTCCTTCCTTCCTTCCATCCTTCCCATAGTATAATAATATATACCATTTAGCAGATGCCTTTATCCAAAGCGACTTACAGTAACGCGTGCATACATTTTACGTATGGGTGGTCCTGGGAATCGAGCCCATTATCCTGATGTTGCAATGTTCTACTTACTTACTTACTTTCCTTCCTTCCTTCCTTCCTTCCTTCCTTCCTTCCTTCCTTCCTTCCTTCCTTCCTTCCTTCCTTTCATTGTTAACACAGAAGGACAAAGGACAAGGTCAGGGTGTTAACACAGGAGGACAAAGGACCGGGGTGTGTTAACACAGGAGGACAAAGGACCTTAACACAGGAGGACAAAGGACTTCAGGGCGTGTTAACACAGGAGGACAAAGGACAAGGTCAGGGTGTGTTAACACAGGAGGACAAAGGACAAAGTCAGGGTGTGTTAACACAGGAGGACAAAGGACAAAGTCAGGGTGTGTTAACACAGGAGGACCAAGGTCAGGGTTTGTTAACACAGGAGGACAAAGGACAAGGTCAGGGTGTGTTAACACAGGAGGACAAATTTCATTGTTAACACAGAAGGACAAAGGACACAGGAGGTCAGGGTGTGTTAACACAGGAGGACAAAGGACAAGGTCAAAGGGTGTGTTAACACAGGAGGACAAAGGACAAAGTCAGGGTGTGTTAACACAGGAGGACAAAGGACAAAGTCAGGGCGTGTTAACACAGGAGGACAAAGGACAAGGTCAGGGTGTGTTAACACAGGAGGACAAAGGACAAAGTCAGGGTGTGTTAACACAGGAGGACAAAGGACAAGGTCAGGGTGTGTTAACACAGGAGGACAAATGACAAGGTCAGGGTGTGTTAACACAGGAGGACAAAGGACAAGGTCAGGGCGTGTTAACACAGGAGGACAAAGAACAAGGTCAGGGCGTGTTAACACAGGAGGACAAAGGACAAGGTCAGGAGGACAAATGACAAGGTCAGGTGTTAACACAGGAGGACAAGGGCGTGAACAAGGTCAGGGTGGTTAAAACAGGAAGACAAAGGACAAGGTCGGGTATGTTGTTAAAACAGGAGGACAAAGGACACGATCAGGGTGTGTGTGTTGTTAACACAGGAGGACAAAGGATTGGGTGATAACAGAGGTTAAACCTTCATATGATGTGAGGTAAAGGTAGACCAAAGTGGAAACAGACTGAAACAGAACACAGGGTCAGCTCCATCATGTCCATTACGTGCCTCGTCAAAAGGAATTCTTTCAGAATTATAGATTAGGTTTTCCTCCAAAAATACTCCATTGTAATAAAACAAAAAACACATGGCATTGTGTTTAACTCTTAAGGTCGGGCACAGATCCTGTGGATGATGTAAGGAATCATGCTCTGTAAGGACGAGATGAGATACACAGAACATAACAAGTCTCTCCCTGCCAGGTCTATTTGGTAATGTTTGTGCTGAATCCTATCGCAGTTCTATATCCTCTGTTTTATGTTCCTCTGATCACCTGGTGTAAGCAGGTTCCGGGAAAAGACGATAGGATCTACCACACAATGGTACAGGGTTCAGCCAGAAGCGTAAACCCCCTCCCCCTATAAAACCCCAGTCATCTCCATCCATTTCCCCTCTTCCTTCCTCGATGGCTGCTGTTTCTCACCCCGACCCGTTTGGCCCAATCACAACCAGGAAGCACTTAGAGCTATCCAAACAGATGGGACTCGGACTTCAAACAGCAGAGAGCCGTTTGTTTAATACCAGGTTATTTCCTCACAGCTGTTTCACTGGGAGTTTCCCCATAGTTTATAGAACATAGGGAAAGTAACAGCTTTAAACTCTGGTTACACTTTGACTTGTCTTTAGATGGTGCAGATGAGAAGCAGTGGACAAAGTGTTGTTGGACAATTTTCTCAGGTTAAAATCACAAATAGGGTTTTATATTCTCAGATTCTTGACAGCAATGAAGAAAGTTACGGTCTTTCCAGATTTTGTTTTAAACATTCATGAAATACTCACTTCTCCTGTATTTTTTTTAAACCTCTGAGTTATTGGCCATGAAATCTCCAAGCTGACCTCTGAGAGGTAAAGACAGGGTTCAATCTCCATAGCATTTGATTATACAGTTATACATGCTCTCTCACCTCTCTCAGCCATGACATCTCAGCCAGGAGCTGCCAGAGCCGTCAGTCATCTCAGCCATGACAGAGGGACCAGAGAGAGCGTTTGAAGGGAATATTGGGCAAATCCCAAATTGTCTCCTACAAGCTATGAACTCGTGGAGATCTGAGACGATTTGATTGGTATAAGCAAAATGGTGAAACTTTCACCGAGCCTATCACAGGGAAAAGCGGTGAAACTTCCACCTATCACAGGGCAAAGTGGTGAAACTTTCACCTATCACAGGGCAAAGTGGTGAAACTTCCACCTATCACAGGGCAAAGTGGTGAAACTTCCACCTATCACAGGGCAAAGTGGTGAAACTTTCACCTATCACAGGGCAAAGTGGTGAAACTTCCACCTATCACAGGGCAAAGTGGTGAAACTTCCACCTATCACAGGGCAAAATGGTGAAACTTCCACCGAGCCTATCACAGGGCAAAGTGGTGAAACTTCCACCTATCACAGGGCAAAGTGGTGAAACTTCCACCTATCACAGGGCAAAGTGGTGAAACTTCCACCTATCACAGGGCAAAGTGGTGAAACTTCCACCTATCACAGGGCAAGGTGGTGAAACGTCCACCTATCACAGGGCAAAGTGGTGAAACTTCCACCTATCACAGGGCAAGGTGGTGAAACTTCCACCTATCACAGGGCAAAGTGGTGAAACTTCCACCTATCACAGGGCAAAGTGGAGCTACCACCAGATTGATTACACCTGTCAAATCCTCTCAGAGGATGAGGTGCAGAGCTTAGGAGACGATATGTTGTTGGCCCAAAATTAACTCTCGTCTCACCGTCTTTCTCAACGGGCTGGGAATGTGTTGGGAAAAAGGTCATACTGACCACAGTGTGGATGTTTACAATGATGTGTTATGAATTATTCTGGGATTACAGTTCCTTGCAAAAGTATTCATACCCCTTGGCATTTTCCCTACTTTGTTGCATTTCAACCTGTAATTTAAATTTAATTTTAATTTGGACTTCATGTCATAGACATACACAAAATAGTCCAAATTGGTAAACTGAAATTTAAAAAAAAATATTTATTTAAAAAAACACAATTAAAATGGAAAAGTGGTGCGTGCATATTGTATTCACCCCTTTTGCCATGAAGCCCGTAAATAAGATCTGGTGCAACCAATTACCTTCAGAAGTCACATAATTAGTTAAATAAAGTCCACCTGTGTGCAATCTAAGTGTCACGTGATCTGTCACATGATCTCAGGAAATATACACCTGTTCTGAAAGGCCCCAAAGTCTGCAACACCGCTAAGCAAGGGGCACTCACCACAGTGAAGCATGGTGGTGGCAGCATCATGCTGTGGAGATGTTTTTAATTGGCAGGCACTGGAAAACTGGTCAGAATTTAAGGAATGATGGATGGCGCTAAATACAGGGTAATTCTTGAAGAAAACCTGTTTCAGTCTTCCAGAGATTTGAGACTGAGACAGAGGTTCACCTTCCAGCAGGACAATGACCCTAAGCATAATGCTAAAGCAACACTCGAGGGGTTTAAGGGAAACATGTAAATGTCTTGGAATGGCCTAGTCAAAGCCCAGATCTCAAAGATTGCTGAAAGATTGCTGTATTCCAGCGGAACCCATCCAACTTAAAACCTGTTACATCTATGGGGGCGCTATTTCATTATTGGATAAAAAACGTGCCCATTTTAAGCACAATATTTTGTCACAAAAAGATGCTCGACTATGCATATAATTGACGGCTTTGGAAAGAGGACACTCTGATGTTTCCAAAACTGCAAAGATATTGTCTGTGAGTGCCCCAGAACTGATGCTACAGGCGAAACATGGCTTATATGGCTGTGAATGCTCAAGGAATGAGCCTGCCCGATCTATCGTTTCCCCAAGGTGTCTGCAGCATTGTGACGTATTTGTAGGCATATCATAGGAAGATTGACCATAAGAGACTACCTTTGCCAGGTGTCCATCCGGTGTCCTCCGTCGAAATTGGTGCGTCATCTTCAACTGAACGTCTTTTTCCAAGCGATGCACCGGAGAAAGTAGACTACCACGAACGATATATCAATGAAGAGATATGTGAAAAACACATTGAGGATTGATTCTAAACAGCGTTTGTCGTGTTTCAGTCGATATTATGGAGTTAATTTGGAAAACAGTTCGCCGTTTTGATGACTGAATTTTCGTTTTTTTGGTACCCAAACGTGATGTACAAAACAGAGCGATTTGTCCTAGACAAAGAATCTTTCAGGAAAAACTGAACATTTGCTATGTAACTGAGAGTCTCCTCATTTATAACATCCGAAGTTCTTCAAAGGTAAATGATTTTATTTGAATCCTTTTCTGGTTTTTGTGCAAATGTTGCCCGCTAAATGCTACGCTAAATGCTATGCTAGCTATCAATACTCTTACACAAATGCTTGTTTTGCTATGGTTCAAAAGCATATTTTGAAACTCTGAGACGACAGTGTTGTTAAGAAAATGCTCAGCTTGAGAGCTAGCACATTCATTTAATTTCATTTGCGATTTTCATAAATAGTTAACGTTACGTTATGCTAATGAGCTTGAGGCTATAACTGGATACAGGTTTTTTTCATAGCCAAACGTGAACAAAACGGAGCGATTTGTCCTACACAAATAACATTTTTTTGAAAAACTGAACATTTGCTATCTAACTGAGAGTCTCCTCATTGAAAACATCCGAAGTTCTTCAAAGGTAAATGATTTTATTTGAATGATTTTCTTGTTTTCGTGAAAATGTTGCTAGCTGAATTCTAGGCTTATAGCTATGCTAGCTATCAATACTCTTACACAAATGCTTGTTTAGCTATGGTTGAAAAGCATATTTTGAAAATCTGAGATGACAGTGTTGTTAACAAAAGTCTAAGCTTGAGAGCAAAGATATTTATTTCATTTCATTTGCGATTCTCATGAATAGTTAACGTTGCGTTATGCTAATGAGCTTGAGGCTATAAATAGGATCCCGGATCCGGGATTGCTCGATGCACGAAGTTAAAGGAGCTGGAGCAGTTTTGCCTTTAAGAATGGGCAAAAATCCCAGTGACTAGATGTGCCAAGCTTATAGAGACATACCCCAAGAGACTTGCAGCTGTAATTGCTGCAAAAGGTGGCTCTACAAAGTTTTGTCCTGGGGGGTGAATAGTTTTGCACGCTTAATTTTTCAGATTTTTTTTTGTCTTATTTCACAATTTAAAAAAATGTGCATCTTCAAAGTGGTAGGCATGTTGTGTAAATCAAATGATACAAACCCCCCAAAAATCTATTTGAACTCCAGGTTGTAAGGCAACAAAATAGAAAAAATGCCAAGGGGGGTGAATACTTTCTCAAGGCACTGTATATTCACAGTATCTCAGAACAGGAATGCTGATCTAGAATCATGTCCTCCCTGTGCATTTAATGGTATTCATTATGATCAAATATACTATACTGATCCCTGTTATGATGAACCAAAGAGATCTGGCTGGACTCTGGAAACAATGGCTGCTGTGACATAACACATCCATGACATCATTCTCCTCAGAGCGGTAACCGTGGCAACCTTGCTGAGTACAGGAGTGTGGGGAGGTAACGGCGCTGTGAACAGAACTCATCCTTCAGGCCACCAGCCCTGACCCACAACGTCCTTGGGTTAAAAAGAATGTGGTGGAAGAGGAGGAGGAGAGGATGTCAAAGATTGTCCACGAGAAAAGATACATCTCCAAGTGTGTTTTCTCTGAATCATGTTCCTCCCGGGCAGGGAGGAGGAGGGTTTGGTAATGAACAAAACCCAGATAATGCTGTTTCTGAGCCAGGTTTTATCTGGTAAAAGAATGCCGGCAGGATACGGTGTATGACGCAACACTTCCTCTTTACAACAAAAGGCATTGTTGATTGGTTCTGCTCGGCTGTGTGACATGAATTACATCACAGGTCATGCTAGGGAAGACCCTCCAGCTGGCGTTCACTGGCTCCCAGCAGACGTTGATGTGGTACACAGTCAATGTAATGTTTCTGTGTGTGATTGGCCTCTTTAAAATTAATCAATCAATCAAATGTATTTATAAGGCCCTTCTTACATCAGCTGATGTCTCAAAGTGCTGAACAGAAACCCAGCCTAAAACACCAAACAGCAAGCAATGCAGGTGTAGAAGCACAGTGCCTGGGAAAAACTCCCTAGAAAGGCCAGAACCTAGGAAGAAACCTCGAGAGGAACCAGGCTATGAGGGGTGGCCAGTCCTCTTCTAGCTGTGCCGGGTGGAGATTATTACAGAACATGGCCAAGATGTTCAAATGTACATAGATGACCAGCAGGGTCAAATAATAATAATCACAGTGGTTGTCAAGGGTGCAACAGGTCAGCACCTCAGGAGTAAATGTCAGTTGGCTTTTCATAGCTGATCATTCAGAGTATCTCTACCACTCCTGCTGTCTCTATAGAGTTGAAAACAGCAGGCCTGGGACAGGTAGCACGTCCGGTGAACAGGTCAGGGTTCCATAGCCACAGGCAGAACAGTTGAAACTGGAGCACAGCACGACCAGGTGGACTAGGGACAGCAAAGAGTCATCAGTCCAGGTAGTCCTGAGGCATGGTCCTAGGGTTCAGGTCCTCTGAGAGAGAGAAAGAACAAAAGAAAGAGAGAAAAAGAGAAAAATAGAGAGAATTAGAGAGGGCATGCTTAAATTCACACAGGACACCGGATAAGACAGGAGAAATACTCCAGATATAACAGACTGACCCTAGCACCCTGACACATAAACTACTGCAGTGTAAATACTGGAGGCTGAGACAGGAGGGGTCGGAAGACACTGTGGCCCCGTCCGACGATACCCCCGGACAGGGCCAAACAGGCTGGATATAACCCCACCCTCTTTGCCAAAGCACAGCCCCCACACCACTAGAGGGATATCTTCAACCACCAACTTACCATCCTGAGACAAGGGCGAGTATAGCCCTGTCGTGTCTTTACTATCATTAAACTGAAGACATAGATTTCATCAAACATTCTCTGTAATTAATATTACGCGATCAACTGATTAATCATGTAAATGTAATTAACTAGGAAGTCGGGGCACCAAGGAAAAATATTCAGATTACAAAGTTAATCATTTCCTAAAATAACTTTTCAGATCAATTAGTCTTCGAATTAATCTGATTAGTCTTTGAATTTATCTGATCAATTAGTCTACGAATGAATTAATTATTTACTTTACCTCATGCTAGTCTCATTCCAAACGTTGTAAATTGTTGGTTATCTGCACGAACCCAGTCTTCACTATGAGTCATCCATATATCAATTGTATTAAATCATTTATTTATTACTAACTAAGTAATTCACAGAAATGCATAAACAAACAGTAAACATGGTTACATGAAATGATAGGAGAATGTGCCCTAGTGGGCTAAACCGGCATGACGGCTTGTTAGACAAGAGGGACGTGGGGGTCGACTAAGAAGTCACTTCAGAGTGATAATTATAACAATTGAAATGCTAATCCTTTGCACATGAACGCTCACTCATTCAGGAACAAATGCAATCAATATATATATATTTACGCTCAGTGTGTAGTCTTGATCGCTGGTGAAAGTTAGTTTCTTTTGTAGAATTGTCCGTCTCTCTCCCTCTCACTCTCTGTTGTGGTTATAGTGTATAGTTCAGAGTGACATTCATTTGTTTTGAGTGGATGTTTCAGCGGTTGTCGTTCTTCGCGTTCAATGATACCGAATTCCGAGCTGCAGAATAGTAATTAATATCAAAGACTTGTATCGATAGTCTAAGAATTTAACCACGTGGTATGGTTAAAATATTCAGCAATGGTCTACAACCTTTGTCTCCTCCTAATGGAGAAAAGCATGGTCTGCAACCTTTAGCCATCTCGTAATTGAGGTAAGCTCGGTCTGCTGATCAAAAACCCGAGTGGGGTTTTTATTCGGAAGGCAGAAAAGGGCTGTCCCAGGACGCCTGACCTTAACTGGGCTCAGGGGCGGTCCTCCAATCCCCTTTTTGAGTTTTCCTTCATTCGACAGTCCAAAATCAAATTACACAATTTTACAAACAGTATCATACTCACTTATTCATCTTATAAAACAATTAGATGTAAACCTCATATCTGAGGCTATTATATAAACAGCGTTATGGTAATGTGGCCACACCCTCTCCCATGAGCTTCCCCAAGTTGTGACAAACAGACCAGTTCGTAGCTGGATTCTTCAACGATCTTTTATACTTTTTCCAGAACATGACATTTGTTCATAACTCAAGTTGTGTGAGGTGGAAGGAATTGCTTTGTTCTCTATGAACATTTACTCTCTCTATACTGTGTGCCCATGAGGAGATCCTTAGGAATTTACGACGCCTCTTTGACCACAGCAACTTTCCTGTTCAAAAATCGAAACTTAAGAACAGGAAGCATAGAAATAACACACATAGAACAGATCTACCGCTTCTTAGACTAGTTTTTAATGAGTAACAAATCTATAACTCACATTTGTATGTGAATTTGGTCAGGTCATCCAAAAGTTACATATTGCAGCTTTAACATTCAGTCCAGTTTGATGTCAAAATCTTTGAAGATATTTTGTCCCTCAACAGGGTATTATTCTCAGTATAATTTGAACCTACTCTTTGAGCAGACTAAGTACAGATTTAAACCTACTCTTTGAGCTGACTAAGTGGAGATTTAAACCTACTCGTTAGCAGACTAAGTGGAGATTTAAACCTACTATTTGAGCAGACTATTTAATTTCGGGGGCGGGAATAGAGAACCTAGACAAGGAAAGTTGTAGCTGTCTGGTATCACCCGTAGAATCAGCTAAATTACTGGTTTATTCTTGTGGGTTTTTCGTTGTAATCAATCTTATTTTAGCTCGGCAGGTGCATGTAATCTCACATTAGTATCACTTTAAGAAACCCAGTGCTAACACGGTCATCCATACAAAGTTCCACAACTTTGTTACTGTCCTCCAATAACCTATAACGACAAGGACAATTTATTTCCATCTTCATTGGCTTGTTCCTGCAGTCTGCATTGATGTTTCCAGACCTTTAGAACAGTCAACCCAGGCAGACAAACCGTGTCTGGAGAAGAGCTTTACCCAAGAAAATGGCAAAACAGAGGACCAGACTGAATTTCCACTCTGCTGTGAGTATGTGTGCGTGTGTGTGTGTGCATCATCTATACTGACTGGGCTGCTGATCTGCATCTATACTGTGTGCACTGTGCTGGGGGGGGGACCAGTGAGGAGTGGAGAAGAGGAATATCTGACTTGATAATGTAGACAACAATAGACCAGCCATAAAGAATCCTTCCCCAGGCTACATCTATACTGACTGTGCTGCATCTATACTGACTGGGCTGCATCTATACTGACTGTGCTGCATCTATACTGACTGGGCTGCATCTATACTGACTGGGCTGCATCTATACTGACTGGGCTGCATCTATACTGACTGGGCTGCATCTATACTGACTGGGCTGCATCTATACTGACTGGGCTGCATCTATACTGACTGGGCTGCATCTATACTGACTGGGCTGCATCTATACTGACTGTGCTGCATCTATACTGACTGGGCTGCATCTATAATGACTGTGCTGCATCTATACTGACTGGGCTGCATCTATACTGACTGGGCTGCATCTATACTGACTGGGCTGCATCTATACTGACTGGGCTGCATCTATACTGATGCTGCATCTATACTGACTGGGCTGCATCTATCTGACTGGGCTGCATCTATACTGACTGGGCTGCATCTATACTGACTGGGCTGCATCTGGGCTGCATCTATACTGACTGGGCTACATCTATACTGACTGGGCTGCATCTATACTGACTGGGCTGCATCTATACTGACTGGGCTGCATCTATACTGACTGGCTGCATCTATACTGACTGGGCTGCATCTATACTGACTGGGCTGCATCTATATTGACTGGGCTGCATCTATACTGACTGGGCTGCATCTATACTGACTGGGCTGCATCTATACTGACTGGGCTGCATCTATACTGACTGGGCTGCATCTATACTGACTGGGCTGCATATTTGACTGCTTGGTCAAATAGCCCTTACACAGCCTGGAGGTGTGTTGGGTCATTGTCCTGTTGAAAAAACAGTGATCGTCCCACCAAGCTCAAACCAGATGGTGTATCGCTGCAGAATGCTTTGGTAGCCAGAATGCTTTTATAGCCATGCTGGTTAACTGCTGGTGTGTGCCTTGAATTCTAAAAAAATCACTGACAGTGACACAAGCAATGCACCCCCACACCATAACACCTCCCCCTCCATGCTTCACGGTGGGAACCACACATGCTGAGATCATCCGTTCACCTAATCTGCATCACACAAAGACACGGCGGTTGGAACCAAAAATCTCAAATTTGGACTCATCAGACCAATTGAATGATTTCAACTAGTCTAATGTCCATTGCATGTTTCTTGGCAAGTATCTTCTTCTTATTGGTCTCCTTTAGTAGTGGTTTCATTGCAGCAATTCGACCATGAAGGCCTGATTCACGCGGTCTCCTCTGAACGGTTGATGTTGAGAAGTGTCTGTTACTTAAACTCCGTGAAGCATTTATTTGGGCTGCAATCTGAGGCTGGTAACTCTAATGAACTTATCCTCTGCAGCAGAGGTAACTCTGGGTCTTCCCTTCTTGTGGCGGTCGTCATGAGAGCCAGTTTCATCATACCACAGCAGAGGTAACTCTGGGTCTTTCCTTCTTGTGGTGGTCCTCATGAGATCCAGTTTCATCATACCACAGCAGAGGTAACTCTGGGTCTTTCCTTCTTGTGGTGGTCCTCATGAGATCCAGTTTCATCATACCACAGCAGAGGTAACTCTGGGTCTTCCCTTCCTGTGGCGGTCCTCATGAGAGACAGATTCATCATACCACAGCAGAGGTAACTCTGGGTCTTCCCTTCCTGTGGCGGTCCTCATGAGAGCCAGTTTCATCATACCACATCACAGGTAACTCTGGGTCTTCCCTTCCTATGGCGGTCCTCATGAGAGACAGTTTTATCATACCACAGCAGAGGTAACTCTGGGTCTTCCCTTCCTGTGGCGGTCCTCATGAGAGCCAGTTTCATCATACCACAGCAGAGGTAACTCTGGGTCTTCCCTTCCTGTGGCGGTCCTCATGAGAGCCAGTTTCATCATACCACAGCAGAGGTAACTCTGGGTCTTCCCTTCCTGTGGTGGTCCTCATGAGAGCCAGTTTCATCATACCACAGCAGAGGTAACTCTGGGTCTTCCCTTCCTGTGGTGGTCCTCATGAGAGCCAGTTTCATCACAGCTCTTGATGGTTTTTGTGACTGCACCTGAAGAAACTTTCAAAGTTCTTGACATTTTCAGGATTGACTGACCTTCATGTCTTAAAGTAATGATGGACTGTCGTTTCCCTTTGCTTATTTGAGCTGTTCTTGCAATAATATGGACTTGGTCTTTAACAAAATAGGGCTACCTTCTGTATACCACCCCTACCTTGTCACAACACAACTGATTGGCTCAAACGCATTAAGATGGAATGAAATTCCACAAACTAACCTTTAACAAGGCACACCTGTTAAATTAATTGCATTCCAGGTGACTACCTCATGAAGCTGGTTGAGAGAATGCCAAGAGTGTGCAAAGCTGTCATCAAGGCAAAGGGTGGCTACATTGACGAATCTTAAATATACAATATATTTTGATTTGTTTAACACATTTTTGTTTAGTACATGATTCCATATGTGTTATTTCATAGTTTTGATGTCTTCACTATTATTCTACAACGTAGAAAATAGTAAAAAATAATGAAAAACCCTTGAATGAGTAGGTGTGTCTAAACTTCTGACTGGTACTGAATGTTGGCTCAATTGGAAAATAACCTTTAAATGTATATTGTGCAATCTCTAACACTACAGCGATACAGACTGACTAGAACCCTAAGTCTGTATGAACTCTGGAAGAGAAGGAAAATGGAGGCCAGGGATTTGCTTTTTATTGGCTTCTCTCGAAGAGAGGGTGGAGGTGCTTCAGTATCATTGGTGTGCACACGTATATAAGCACAAGGATTTAATATTGACGTGGGTGTGTGCCCAAGTTTGTGTGTTTCAATCAATCAGCGAAGCCTCAGGTGACCATTTAACTAGGACCACTACGTATTGGGGAGGGGGGGGGAGTTCACCCAGAGCAGGTGGAAGTGATGTTGGAGGGGGGTGTGGAAGGACATGAGGGTTCAACACTGGGAGTTCAACAATGGGAGTTCAACACTGGGAGTTCAGCACTGGGAGTTCAGCACTGGGAGTTCAACACTGGGAGTTCAACACTGGGAGTTCAATACAGGGAGTTCAGCACTGGGAGTTCAACACTGGGAGTTCAACACTGGGAGTTCAACACTGGGAGTTCAACACAGGGAGTTTAAAACCATTTAATGAGGAGTGGCTTCCATCTGGCCCTTCTACCATAAAGGCCTGATTGGTGGAGTGCTGCAGAGATGGTTGTACTTTTGGAAGGTTCTCCGATGTCCACATAGGAACTTTAGAGCTCTGTCAGAGTGACCATCGGGTTTTTGGTCACCTCCCTGACCAAGGCCCTTCTCCCCCGATTGCTCAGTTTGGCCAGGTGGACAGCTCTCTGAAGAGTCTTGGTGGTTCCAAACTTCTTCTATTTAAGAATGATGGAGGTCAATGTGTTCTTGGGGACCTTCAAAGCTGCAGAATTTCTTTGGTACCCTTCCCCAGATCGGTGCCTCGACACAATCCTGTCTCGGAGCTTTACCGACAATTCCTACTGCCTCATGGCTTGGTTTTTTGCTGTAGGACCTTACACAGACAGGTCTATGCATTTCCAAATCATGTCCAATCAATTGAATTTACCACAGGTGGACTCCAATCAAGTTGTAGAAACATCTCAAGGATTATCAAGGGGAACAGGATGCACCTGAGCTCAATTTCAATGTCTCATTGTAAATGTAACGGATGTGAAATAGCTAGCTAGTTAGCGCTTCAATCGGTGATGTCACTTGCTCTGAGACCTTGAAGTAGTGGTTCCCCTTGCTCTGCAATGGCCGCTGCTTTTGTGGAGCAATGGGTAACGATGCTTCGTGGGTGACTGTTGTTGATGTGTGCAGAGGGTCCCTGGTTCGCGCCCGGGTATGGGCGAGGGGACGGTCTAAAGTTATACTGTTACATAAAGGATCTGAATACTTATGTAAATAAGGTATTTCTGTCTTTTATTTTTCATACATTTGCAAACATTTCTAAAAATGTCATTAAGGGGTATTGTGTGTAGATTGATGAGGGTAAAAACAATTGAATCTGTTTTAGAATAAGACTGTAACGTAAAAAATGTGGAAAAGTCAAAGGGTCTGAATACTTGCCGAATGCACTTTATAATCTATAACTTTTATGAAATTAAAATGTAGGATTTAAAGACTAGAGTAAAACACTGGGAGTTGACAGCGAGCGAGAAAGTGAGAGGTTGCAAAAGATAGAGAGAGAAATTGTGAGATCAGTTATGTGAGAGAGTGGAGGAGAGAGAGAGAGAAGGAGCAGTTATGTGAGAGAGTGGAGGAGAGAGAGAGAGAGAAGGAGCAGTTATGTGAGAGAGTGGAGGAGATAGAGAGAGAAGGAGCAGTTATGTGAGAGAGTGGAGGGAGAGAGAGAGAGAAGGAGCAGTTATGTGAGAGAGTGGAGAGAGAGAGAGAGAAGGAGCAGTTATGTGTGGAGAGAGTGGAGCAGGAGAGAGAGAGAGAAGGAGCAGTTATGTGAGAGAGTGGAGGGAGAGAGAGAGAGAAGGAGCAGTTATGTGAGAGAGTGGAGGGAGAGAGAGAGAGAAGGAGCAGTTATGTGAGAGAGTGGAGGGAGAGAGAGAGAGAAGGAGCAGTTATGTGAGAGAGTGGAGGAGAGAGAGAGAGAAGGAGCAGTTATGTGAGAGAGTGGAGGGAGAGAGAGAGAGAAGGAGCAGTTATGTGAGAGAGTGGAGGAGAGAGAGAGAGAAGGAGCAGTTATGTGAGAGAGTGGAGGAGAGAGAGAGAAGGAGCAGTTATGTGAGAGAGTGGAGGGAGAGAGAGAGAGAAGGAGCAGTTATGTGAGAGAGTGGAGGGAGAGAGAGAATGAGCAGTTATGTGAGAGAGTGGGGAGAGAGAGAGAGAAAGAGCAGTTCCACTTCTGGCTGAACCCTGAGTTTTTTTTGTTTTGTTTCTCTCACCTCGTCCTTAAAGAGCGTGATTCCTTACATCATCCACAGGATCTGGGCCGACCCTGTTTTGTTACAATGGCTTATTGTTGGAGGAAAACCCAATTATTCTGAAAGAATTCCTTTTGACGAGGCACGTAATGGACATGATGGAGCTGACCCTGTGTTCTGTTTCAGTCTGTTTCCACTTTGGTCTACCTTTACCTCACATCATATGAAGGTTTAACCTCTGTTATCACCCAATCCTTTGTCCTCCTGTGTTAACAACACACACACCCTGACCTTGTCCTTTGTCCTCCTGTGTTAACAACACACACACCCTGATCGTGTCCTTTGTCCTCCTGTTTTAACAACATACCCGACCTTGTCCTTTGTCCTCCTGTTTTAACACAACCTGACCTTGTCCTTTGTCTTCCTGTTTTAACACACCCTGACCTTGTCCTTTGTCCTCCTGTGTTAACACACCCTGACCTTGTCCTTTGTCCTCCTGTTTTAACACACCCTGACCTTGTCCTTTGTCCTCCTGTTTTAACACTCCCTGACCTTGTCCTTTGTCCTCCTGTTTTAACACACCCTGACCTTGTCCTTTGTCCTCCTGTGTTAACACACCCTGACCTTGTCCTTTGTCCTCCTGTGTTAACACACCCTGACCTTGTCCTTTGTCCTCCTGTGTTAACACACCCTGACCTTGTCCTTTGTCCTCCTGTGTTAACACACCCTGACCTTGTCCTTTGTCTTCCTGTTTTAACACACCCTGACCTTGTCCTTTGTCCTCCTGTGTTAACACACCCTGACCTTGTCCTTTGTCCTCCTGTTTTAACACACCCTGACCTTGTCCTTTGTCCTCCTGTTTTAACACTCCCTGACCTTGTCCTTTGTCCTCCTGTTTTAACACACCCTGACCTTGTCCTTTGTCCTCCTGTTTTAACACACCCTGACCTTGTCCTTTGTCCTCCTGTGTTAACACACCCTGACCTTGTCCTTTGTCCTCCTGTGTTAACACACCCTGACCTTGTCCTTTGTCCTCCTGTGTTAACACACCCTGACCTTGTCCTTTGTCCTCCTGTTTTAACACACCCTGACCTTGTCCTTTGTCCTCCTGTGTCAACAACACACCCTGACCTTGTCCTTTGTCCTCCTGTGTTAACACATCCTGACCTTGTCCTTTGTCCTCCTGTGTCAACAACACACCCTGACCTTGTCCTTTGTTCTCCTGTGTTAACACGTCCTGACCTTGTCCTTTGTCCTCCTGTGTCAACAACACATCCTGACCTTGTCCTTTGTCCTCCTGTGTCAACAACACACCCTGACCTTGTCCTTTGTCCTCCTGTGTCAACAACACACCCTGACCTTGTCCTTTGTCCTCCTGTGTCAACAACACACCCTGACCTTGACCTTTGTCCTCCTGTGTCAACAACACACCCTGACCTTGTCCTTTGTCCTCCTGTGTCAACAACACACCCTGACCTTGTCCTTTGTCCTCCTGTGTCAACAACACGTCCTGACCTTGTCCTTTGTCCTCCTGTGTCAACAACACATCCTGACCTTGTCCTTTGTCCTCCTGTGTCAACAACACACCCTGACCTTGTCCTTTGTCCTCCTGTGTCAACAACACACCCTGGCGTTGGCATCATCTGAGAGGTGAGAAGCCCACCTACAGTATGCTGATATGGCTCCAGCTCTCTTCTCTAACCTCCTCTCTTCTTTTCTCGTCTCTTCTCGTCTCTTCCTCAGAGCCATACACACAGATTAATAGGCCAGGGATGGGAGTGGTGGCGCTCCCGGGCTACAGCGGTCAAATTGCAGGTCATAAATGGTTTTGGTTTCTTCCGTTTCCTTTCCTGACAAGATTATGGGGGTTGAATCAGATGGCGAGTATTTGTAAATTGGGGTCGGTGTGGAAGGCATTACCCATGTTACATATAACTGCAGGTTGGATATTTTTTGCGGGTGGATTAAGTTGGAAAGACGATCATGTTTATTAGAAG
Organism: Oncorhynchus masou masou; assembly: GCF_036934945.1. Taxonomy (NCBI): domain Eukaryota; kingdom Metazoa; phylum Chordata; class Actinopteri; order Salmoniformes; family Salmonidae; genus Oncorhynchus; species Oncorhynchus masou. The sequence continues at coordinate 7,768,287 of NC_088243.1, read as the reverse complement.
TTGTGAGGATGAAACACACATATAATTGGACCATAGGGACACATATAATTCAATTGCATTTCAGCCAGAACTATAAAGAAAGAATGTTAGCAAATCTAATTCCATTGAATCCCACAGTACAAAATACCCAGTAAATCCATACATGTTGAAACACAGAGCCCATTGTAATCCTTATCTAATGTCAACACATCTGTATTGTTCTGCAGCATTTCAAAAACAGTCTTTCGCCCCACACTTCCTATGAAATCCAGCAATGATTCCCATGTATTGTATTGATCCAAAGGATTGGAAATACATCATGCATCTTCCACAGATGTATGATGTCATGTGTAACTTATTCCCCATTGGTATGTCTTTGTGAATTGGAGCCAATATTTTCCACTGTACTCTGCTCTACCTTCTAACCCACTCTATCCCCAAAGCACACATTTAGGATCCCCTTACATTCTCCCAAATAATGACCTTACTTCATAATCCAATTATTATATCATCTGGTAGTTGCCAAATATATTTGTTGCTTGGAGCCTGCCCTACGAAGCAAATCCAATCATTGGGATCTGAATCCAAAAATATTGGAATGTCTGGCCCTTTGAAGTTTTGAAGTTAAATTTGTTTTTGCAGAGGAGAGGCAGCATCTTTATATTTTGTATTTTAATATTTTTATATTTATGGCCCACATGATCCAAGCCAAGTGCCTGGGTATGTTCCCTATCTCAGATTTTTGGTTGTTTGGTTCTCTGACTTTCATGTCTGGACACATCTCTCTCTGGCACAGTCAGGCTGGCGTTAATTAGAGACAGACATAGTGTATCTGCCTCTCTCATCCTGTAGACACCGCGGTAACAAACTAGATACCCTGTTATGAGACATCTGGTTGGGGATTCTACAGGATATGAGACAGTTTCTATATTTAGTGGTTGACTTTAAGGGTTGCCCTATTGCCTGGGGCGTGTCAACTGGGCAGTCAGGCAAGTTGAGCCTGCTCTAAAGTTGCACCAGGTGTTTGTTTTGACTGAAAACAACAAAACTGTAAAGAATTCCAGTAGACCTCGCCAAAAACGGATATTTTTGATTCATCCCCATTGTTTAACTGAAAGACGGACAATGTATAGCATTCATAGCAGCCAGGCACGTTGATTTGATTAAACATGCCTATTTATGTGATGAATATGAGTTTGGGGGGGGGGGGGGTTGACTTTACTTAATTTTAAAGCACGAAACCTGCTCAAAAAAAATAAAGGGAACACTAAAATAATACATCCTAGATCTGAATGAATGAACTATTCTTATTAAATACTTTTTTCTTTACATAGTTGAATGTGCTGACAACAAAATCACACAAAAATTATCAATGGAAATCAAATTTATCAACCCATGGAGGTCTGGATTTGGAGAAACACTCAAAATGAAAGTGGAAAACCACACTACAGGCTGATCCAACTTTGATGTAATGTCCTTAAAACAAGTCAAAATGAGGCTCAGTAGTGTGTGTGGCCTCCACATGCTCCTGATGAGATGGCGGATGGTCCCCTGAGGGATCACCTCCCAGACCTGGACTAAAGTATCCACCAACTCCTGGACAGTCTGTGGTGCAACATGGCGTTGGTGGAAGGAGCGAGACATGATGTCCCAGATGTGCTCAATTGGATTCAGGTCTGGGGAACGGGCGGGCCAGTCCATAGCATCAATGACTTCCTCTTGCAGGAACTGCTGACACACTCCAGCCACATGAGGTCTAGCATTGTCTTGCATTAGGAGGAACCCAGGTCCAACCGCACCAGCATATGGTCTCACAAGGGGTCTGAGGATCTCATCTCGGTACCCAATGGCAGTCAGGCTACCTCTGGCGAGCACATTTTTTATTTATTTTTTTACCTTTATTTTACTAGGCAAGTCAGTTAAGAACAAATTCTTATTTTCGATGACGGCCCTGGAACAGTGGGTTAACTGCCTGTTCAGGGGCAGAACGACAGATTTGTACCATGTCAGCTCGGGGATTCGAACTTGCAACCTTTCGGTTACTAGTCCAACGCTCTAACCACTAGGCTACCCTGCCGCCCCACATGGAGGGCTGTGCAGCCCCCCAAAGAAATGCCACCCCACATCATGCCTGACCCACCGCCAAACCGGTCATGCTGGAGGAAGTTGCAGGCAGCAGAACATTCTCCACGGCGTCTCCAGACTCTGTCACGTCTGTCACGTGCTCAGTGTGAACCTGCTTTCATCTGTGAAGAGCACAGGGCGCCCGTGGCGAATATGCCAATCTTGGTGTTCTCTGGCAAATGCCAAACGTCCTGCACGGTGCTGGGCTGTAAACACAACCCCCACATGTGGACGTCGGGCCCTCATACCACCCTCATGGAGTCTGTTTCTGACCGTTTGAGCAGACACATGCACATTTGTGGCCTGCTGGAGGTCATTTGGCAGTGCTCCTCCTACTCCTCCTTGCATGACCGCGGAGGTAGCGGTCCTGCTGCTGGGTTGTTGCCCTCCTACGGCCTCCTCCACGTCTCCTGATGTACTGGCCTGTCTCCTGGTAGCGCCTCCATGCTCTGGACACTACGCTGACAGACACAGCAAACCTTCTTGCCACAGCTCGCATTGATGTGCCATCCTGGATGAGCTGCACTACCTGAGCCACTTGTGTGGGTTGTAGACTCCGTCTCATGCTACCACGAGAGTGAAAGCACCGCCAGCATTCAAAAGTGACCAAAACATCAGCCAGGAAGCATAGGAACTGAGAAGTGGTCTGTGGTCCCCTCCTGCTGAACCACTCCTTTATTGGGGGTGTCTTGCTAATTGCCTATAATTTCCACCTGTTGTCTATTCCATTTGCACAACAGCATGTGAAATTTATTGTCAATCAGTGTTGCTTCCGAAGTGGACAGTTTGATTTCACAGAAGTATGACTGACATGGATTTATATTGTGTTGTTTAAGTGTTCCCTTTATTTTTTTGAGCAGTGTATATATGTATATATATATAGGGAAGAAACCAAAGGGAGTGACATATATATATATATATAGTTAGGGAAGGAACCAAAGGGAGTGAAATATATATATATATATATATATATATATATATATATATATATATATTGTGAAGGTACTCAAGGAAGTGATGGAGTGCGCGTAACGGTGTGCGCCCTACGAGCAGCCTGGTGACCTAGAGGCTGGAGAGGCAGCACACGTGACAGAAACCTTTGGAGTGTCCTCCTTCCTCAAACGAGACAGAAAAGGCTGAACAAACATTACGACACATATGATGCTTAATCTCAAATATACCGATTGATACAATTTCTTCATGATATAAATATGATATATATATATATATATATATTTAATTATGAATAGGAATTATAGAGTTATGTCACACCTGCAGAAATATATGGGATAGTTTGCACAATCCAAAGTAACACCCAATTGATGCAGCACTACCGCAAAAATGAAGGAGGTAAGTGGAAGGGGGAGGAAGTACAGAACTGCTCTGTCCTTTATTAATATTAATAATATTAATGACCAAAACTAGAGGAGAAGAAACTGCCATAATTAGAAAAATATACCCGTATTATTTGAGAACCAAAAATGTTGACCATTGCACAAAATAGCTGGGAATGAGATTTTTAATGTACCCGATTCCATGGCACAAGATGCATGAGCTGATATACAAAACAATGCCAGATTCAACACATGGAGTTTTCAATTTAAATTATTGTACCAAATTCTTGCCCCAGGTAGCTTGTTCTGGTTACAAGTTCAGGAATGGCTGAAGAATGACATCATCAAGTTAAAATGAACCCTACAAATAACACTGTGGGAGATTTGGAAAGGCATAGTCAAGAAATACACAATGTAAAAATACTTCAGCAAAAATATACTTAGAATCTGTGGATACTATGTGATTAGAAAGGTAAAATATTTATGTTAAATGTCACAGTACAGTTGAAAGACATATGGCACATAGAGATAGCAGAAGGTGGTCTGTGGAGAGAGGTGGGATGAGCTGAGAGAAGCTGAGGGGTGGGATTAAAAAGCTTGTGATCGGTGGTAATTATGACTGAAACTACTGTGTAAAAGATCCCCCCTTGAGGGGGAAGAGGCGTCTTCGTGTCCTCCTCATGATTGTGGTTAGAGTGTTGGACGAGTAACCGGAAGGTTGCAAGTTCAAACTCCCGTGCTGACAACGTACAAATCTTTCGTTCTGCCCCTGAACAGGCAGTTAACCCACTGTTCCTAGGCCATCATTGAAAATAAGAATTTGTTCTTAACTGACTTGCCTAGTTAAATAAAGGTAAAATTAACTATAAAAAAATTGTTTGGTGTGTGTGGACCATGATAGATCCTTAGCGATGAGGAAACCCAGGAACTTGAAGCTCTCGACCCGCTTTACTGCAGCCCTGTTGATGTGGATTGGTGGTGTGCTCGCCCCCAATTTTCTGTAGTCCACAACCAGCTCCTTTGTCTTGTTTACATTGAGGGAGAGGTTGTTCTACACTGCCAGGTCACTGACCTCCTGCCTATAGGCTGTCTCATTGTTGTCGGTGATCAGGTCTACCACCGTCGTTGGCAAACATAATGATGGTGTTGGAGTCCTGCTCAGTCATGCAGTCGTGGGTGAACAAGCAGTACAGGAGGGGACTAGGCACACATCCCTAAGAGGCCCACGGTTTAAGGGTCAGTGTGGCAGATGTGTTGTTGCCAACCCTCACCACCTGGGGGTGGCCCGTCAGGAAGGCCAGTGCCCAGTTTCAGAGGGAGGTGTTCAGTCCCAGGGTCCTTAGCTTTGTGATGAGCTTGAATGGCACTATGGTGTTGAAAGCTGAACTGTTGTCAATGAACATCATTCTCACATAGGTGTTCCTCTTGTCCAGGTGGGAAAGGGCAGTGTGGAGTGCAATAGAGATTGCATCATATGTGGATCAGTTGGGGAGGTATGTGAATTGGAGTGGATACAGGGTATATGGATGATGGTGTTAATGTGGGCCATGACCAGCCTTTCAAAGACCTTCATGGCTACAGATGAGAGTGCTACAGGGCGATTGTCATTTAGACAGGTTACCTTGGCATTCTTGGGCAGGGACTACGTTGGTCTGCTTGAAACAAGTAGGTATTATAGGTTGTAGAACGTATTAAAAAATATAAATAATTGTTTTATTTTATTTTAAATAGTTGAGCCTTCACTGTGGTTGCCCCATTAGACAGGTGATTTTTTAAAATTCAAAAACAACCCCTCTGCTAATACAGTGAGGGGAAAAAGTATTTGATCCCCTGCTGATTTTGTACGTTTGCCCACTGACAAAGAAATGATCAGTCTATCATTTTAATGGTAGCTTTATTTGAACAGTGAGAGACAGAATAACAACAAAAAATCCAGAAAAACACATGTCAAAAAATGTTATAAATTGATTTGCATTTTAATGAAGGAAATACGTATTTTATCCCTCTACAAAACATGACTTAGTACTTGGTGGCAAAACCCTTGTTGGCAATCACAGAGGTCAGACGGTTCTTGTAGTTGGCCACCAGGTTTGCACACATCCCAGGAGGGATTTTGTCCCACTCCTCTTTGCAGAACAGACTATGGGAGGTGCACAGTACCTCATAGATCCACGAGTACATATAACTCTATTCCACATCAGGTAACTGATGCAAGCAGCAAAATCAGATTTAAAAACAGATAACAATGCACCTCATGGAACAGTAGGGACTGTGAAGAGACACACACACACACACACACACACACACACACACACACACACACACACACACACACACACACACACACACACACACACACACACACACACACACACACACACACACACACAGACAAACACATGCATAGACACTCATGATAACACATGCATTATACAAATATGTTTATTATTTTTATTTATTTCACCTTTATTTAACCAGGTAGGCTAGTTGAGAACAAGTTCTCATTTGCAACTGCGACCTGGCCAAGATAAAGCAAAGCAGTGTGAACAGACAACACAGAGTTACACATGGAGTAAACAATAAACAAGTCAATAACACAGTAGAAAAAAAGAGAGTCTATATACATTGTGTGCAAAAGGCATGAGGAGGTAGGCGAATAATTGACTTTAGGGATGATCAGTGAGATACACCTGCTGGAGCGAGTGCTACGGGTGGGTGTTGCCATCGTGACCTTGGAACTGAGAACTGTACACATGGATTTTGTGTTGTAGATATGTGGTAGTAAAGTAGTGGCCTGAGGGCACACACATAATGTGTAGTGAAATCTGTAGTGAAATGTATTGTAATGTTTTTTTTAAATTGTTTAACTGGAAGAGTGGGGATCCATAATAAATACAGATACCTTACTGTGATTTTTTAAAAGTTAAAATGGTAGAAAATAAACACAAAATATCATCTTAGCAAAGATACATTTCTCAAACAAGCTCGGACTGCCTGGGAATGGTCTAAGTGAAGAGGAGAAAACTAGTTGTTATTGGCAGAGAGGTTTTGAACGCTCTTTCTTGTTGGTCTATTAACTAATTTACCGCCCTGTGATGTCACCAGGCAGGCCAAAACTGCATACCAACAAAACAGGCTGACATTTCAGGCAGTCTTTTCAAACAGCTCTTACACTAAAATGGCATTATCATAATTTTCACAATTTCACAGTATTTTTACAACCTCCATAGTGTTCAGGGGTCAATGTCAGCTGTCTTCCAGCGAGGATACAGTATGTTGAGAGATTGTGAAGCTGAGGAGGTATAGAGGAAGTGTGATGGTCGAATGGGCTGAGTTGAACCGACATTACCTGTCCAGAGGGGCTTAACTTAGGACATCCTGTTTGAGGAAACCAGGGTCTTATGCCGGGTGTACAATACATGACTTTCAAAATCCTGACATCGCTGTGCCCCTCACATTAAACAACTGTCTTTCCTGTCGTTTGTTTTGTAATCCCAACATAGTGGTGTGCACACTAAATGATTTGGCACAGATGTGGGTTACACTTCAAGGATCTTCACTCGGTCGTGAGGATCCTCGATACCACGCTGTCTTGCAAAAAACAATGTGATTAAGTGATTAGATTGTTAACGTAGCTAGAACGAGCTGTGGCTCAAAGCAGCCTCAGAAACATTTTCAGTCAGACATTCACACTTGCCAAACAGAGTTCAAATATCTAGGCAACATTTTTAATTAAATAACATTGCTTGTGAACTTTGGCTTTGGTTAAGAGCTTGTAAGTAAGCATTTCACTGTCATGTCTATACCTGTTGTACTCGGCGCATGTGACAAATAAAACTTGATTTGAGTTCCACACTTCATATTTTCAAGCATTGTGGTGCCTGAATCATGTTATGGGTATGCTTGTCATTGGCAAGGACATGGGAGTAAAAAAATAATATATATGGTATAATAGTATAAAGGCACAAGCTGAGACACAGATGCAGACACAGGAGGCAGATGGTTGGAGTCTTACAATGTTTATTAACCCAAAGGGTTAGGCAAGAGAATGGTCGTGGACAGGCAAAAAGGTCAAAACCAGAACAGAGTCCAGGAGAATGCAAACAGCAGGAGAACGGGAAAACCACTGGTTTACTTGGAAACATACAAGACAAACTGGCACAGAGAGACAGGAAACACAGGGATAAATACACTGGGGAAAATAAGTGACACCTGGAGGGGGTGGAGACAATCACAAGGACAGGTGAAACAGATCAGGGCGTGACAGAATAGAACTAAGCACAGGCAAAATCCTAGAGGAAAACATGGTTCAGTCTAATCCCAAAAGGCACTGGGAGCCAAGTTCACCTTTCAGAAGGACAATAACAGAAAACACAGGGCCAAATATACACTGTTGTTGCTTACCAAGATAACATTGAATGTACCTGTGTGGCCTAGTTACAATTTTGACATACACTACCGTTCAAAAGTTTGGGGTTACTTAGATATTGGCCTTGTTTTTGTAAGGGAAAACCCCCCTGAAATGGACAAAAATGAATGGGAACATATTGGCACCGTACGAAACATATACACAATGTCCAATACCACTCAAATGGACGGCATTTCATTCAAACCTTATGGCAAATATCACATGGCAAAAGCGACCCGAGATGCTGGCCTTCTAGGCAGAGTTGCAAAGAAAAAGCCATATCTCAGACTAGCCAACAAAATTAAAAGATTAAGATGGGCAAAAGAACACAGACACTGGATAGAGGAACTCTGCCTAGAAGGCCAGCATCCCGGAGTCGCCTCTTCACTGTTGACGTTGAGACTGGTGTTTTGTGGGTACTATTTAATGAAGGAGTCTGTTTCTCAAACTAAAAACTCTAATGTACCTGTCCTCTTGCTTAGTTGTGCACCAGGGCCTCCCACTCCTCTTTCTATTCTGGTTAGAGCCAGTGTCATTCCAGATCTTCATTTTCTTGGCAATTTCTCGCATGGAATAACCTTAATTTCTCAGAACAAGAATAGGCTGATGAATTTCAAAAGAAACTACTTTGTTTCTGGCCATTTTGAGCCTGTAATTGAACCCACAAATGCTGATGCTCCAGATACTCAACAAGTTTAAAGAAGGTGAGCTTTATTGCTGCTTCAATCAGTACAACGGTTTTCAGCTGTGCTAACATAATTGCAAAATGGTTTTCTAATGATCAATTAAAATGATAAACTTGGATTAGCTAACACAATGTGCCATTGGAACACAGGAGTGATAGTTGCTGATAATGGGCCTCTGTACGCCGATGTCGATATTCCGTAAAAAATGCAGCCGTTTCCAGCCACAATAGTCAATTACAACCTTAACAATGTCTACACTGTTTTTCTGATCAATTTGATGTTATTTTTAATTGACAAAATCTGCTTTTCTTTCAAAAACAAGGACATTTCTAAGTGACCCAAAACTTTTGAACGGTAGTGTATATAAATGAGAATAGTAGTGTGTCAATGCAGTCAATACAAACTGAAATTCATGAACATACAAAATAGTAGTGGATAAAAGCAAGAACATCAAAAAACAAAAGCAAAAAAACATCTATAATGTCCTGTGGTCTTAAAGATACTCATTAATCAACGAGCGGAAATATGGGATTGATGACCTCTTCATAATGAATAAATAATAAATCTCCAAACCAAGGCTATGGTTTAAAGGTTGACCCCAAAGATAACCACCATTTGCAGCAACGTGTAATTTGTGTTCAGGCTTGTGGGTGGGAGTTTCAAAATAATCTGTCCTTTTTACAAGAGCAAGCCCACAGTTCAGCAGGAGAGAGGGAGAAGAGGATTGTCTCTAAAAGTTGAGGGTTTCAGCGACATACATGACATCCGGTGGCATTGTGTTATACAGTGGAACATGTGTATCTTTACAGATATTTTCGCCTGTTAACGAGAAACAACAACAAAACAAATTCCCATGATCATATGTTTTGAAAGAGTAATGGTGCTATTTGAACTTTTCATTTTATTTTATTTTTTTAAACATTTGTTTTCCCCTATTTCTGCCTTCTGAATGTGATCCAGGCGTATGGAACCCAGAACCCTCAAAGACACCAGACATGTGATTACTTCTGCTTCCAGTTTAGGGGTTAGGTGTCCCAGGTCAAGCCTCTCACTGGCCTTTTCCCATTTGAGGAAAAAAAGTCAGTCCTCTGCCCTGTTGCCTTCATCCTTTCTGCTCCGTGACCCGGAAACCGTTCGAGGACAGTGTCAATTCGTTAGTAGGCAAAACGGAAGACGGTCCTTCCCTCCTCGATAGCCTCCTTTTGGCGAGGAAGCACAAGTGCCTCCGACCTGAAATCTGCCACAGTCCTTCGAATCAGCTATTGTTTTCTTGAGGGAGAAAAGCATGCAAACATTTAAAAACTATATGCTACTTATCCTTTTATCTATATATATATTTTTTAACTAACTAAATTTTTATTTATCGCTTTATTCATTAATTTTGGGATTCTACACCATCTAAACACCATCTGTAGAATTCTACACCATCTAAACACCATCTGTAGAATTTTACACCATCTAAACACCATCTGTAGAATTCTACACCATCTAAACACCATCTGTAGAATTCTACACCATCTAAACACCATCTGTAGAATTCTACACCATCTAAACACCATCTGTAGAATTTTACACCATCTAAACACCATCTGTAGAATTCTACACCATCTAAACACCATCTGTAGAATTCTACACCATCTAAACACCATCTGCCTGATGACACGCAATTGGAGAAGGAATCTCATTTCATACAAGCACATTTTCGTCCACTTTCCCTCTCCTCTCCTCCTCTTCTCAATTACCTTTGACTTTTTTCAAAAGGTGGCCAGAGGGGAGGGAGGAGAGAGGATGCAGGAGAGAGGACGCAGGACTGACTACTCCCATGTTAAGCCCTCAGGATGGTGCAGACAACAGGCTGGTAAAACAACTTACTTATGACCTTTAAAACCCCTATGAGATGTTATGCAAAATGAAGGGATTATAATGCCCTGGCTGGTGACATGTAACCCTTCCATTAACACAAGAAGGAAGGTAATGTCCGGCTGTAACAGTTTGCCATTGAAATCATTTGCATCCGGAGTCAATCAGTCAACTTTAGAGGCTCCATTGCAACATGAAAAGATATGGAAGTCGTTTTAGACATTTGGATTTGGATAAAAAAATATATGTATTTATTTTTTATTTCACCTTTATTTAACCAGGTAAGCTAGTTGAGAACAAGTTCTCATTTGCATCTGTGACCTGGCCAAGATAAAGCAAAGCAGTTCTACACATACAACAACACATGGAATAAACAAACATACAGTCAATAATATAGTAGAAAAAGTCTATATACAGTGTGTGCAAGTAAGGTAGGAAAAGGGAGGTAAGGCAATAAATAGGACATGGTGGCAAAGTAATTATAATATAGCAATTAAACACTGGAATGGTAGATGTGCAGAAGATGAATGTGCAAGTAGAGAGACTGGGTGCAAAGGAGCAAGATAAATAAATACAGTATCGGGAAGAGGTAGTTGGATGCGCTATTTACAGATGAGCTATGTACAGGTGCAGTGACCCGTGAGCTGGCCTGACAGCTGGTGCTTAAAGCTAGTGAGGGAGATATGAGTCTCCAGCCTCAGTGTTTTTTGCAGTTTGTTCCAGTTATTGGCGGCAGAGAACTGGAAGGAAAGGCAGCCAAAGGAAGAATTGGCTTTGGGGGTAACCAGTTAGATACAGTATACCAGCTTGAGCGCGGGCTACGGTTGGGTGCTGCTAAGGTGACCAGTGAGCTGAGATAAGGCGGGGCTTTACGCTTTACCTAGCAGAGACTTGTAGATGACCTGGAGCCAGTGGGTTTGGCGACGAGTATGAAGCAAGGGCCAGCCAAGCGTACGGGTCGCCGTGGTGGGTAGTATATGGTGCTTTGGTGACAAAAAGGATGGCACTGTGGTAGACTGCATCCAATTTGTTGAGTAGAGTGTTGGAGGCTATTTTGTAAATGACATCGCCGAAGTCAAGGATCGGTAGGATAGTCAGTTTTATGAAGGTATGTTTGGCAGCATGAGTGAAGGATAGGAAATATGAAGCAGATTCTAGATTTAATTTTGGATTGGAGATGCTTAATGTGAGTCTGGAAGGAGAGTTTACATTCTAACCAGGCACCTCGGTATTTGTAGTTGTCCACATATTCTAAGTCAGAACCGTCCAGAGTAGTGATGCTATGTGGAGTTCACCTCCCCCCGCGGCTATGGAGCTCACCTCCCCCGTAGTAGCTATAGAGCTCACCTCCCACCTCCCCCCCCATAGCTATAGAGCTCACCTCCCCCCGTAGCTATAGAGCTCACCTCCCACCTTGCGGCTATGTAGCTCGCCTCCCCCGCGGCTATGTAGCTCGCCTCCCCCGCGGCTATGTAGCTCCCCTCCCCCCGCGGCTGTGTAGCTCACCTACACAGCTACTCTCCATAGCTCGAATTCAAGTAATTGGTTAAATATGTATGTTATGGCAGGACTGGTGTATGCACAGATGAACACACACACAGGAAAAGACACACATACTGGCAAATGGACACAATATGGGTTATGGTTTTTGTCTTGGGTCCTTGGAGATTTTGGAGATTATTTTAACTCAGTGTCTGGAACCTATAATTTCACTTCCCTTAAACAAGCTCCAAGTCAGTATTTTCAAGAATCTCAGCAGCAATGTCATGTCTGCTTGCCACAAATTGCTGGTACAAGTGCACTGCTGTATTTCAAACATGCAAGACCATGCAAAACCTTATTTACTTTAATACCAACACCGTGTAAAACTCATTTACTGTTATACCAAGATCATGTAAAACCAATTTACTGTAATACCAACACCATGTAAAAATAATTTACTGTAATACCAACACCATGTAAAACCAATTTACTGTAATACCAACACCATGTAAAACCAATTTACTGTAATACCAACACCATGTAAAACCAATTTACTGTAATACCAAGACCATGTAAAACTCATTTACTGTAATACCAACACCATGTAAAAATAATTTACTGTAATACCAAGACCATGTAAAAATAATTTACTGTAATACCAAGATCATGTAAAACTAATTTACTGTAATACCAAGATCATGTAAAACTAATTTACTGTAATACCAACACCATGTAAAACCCATTTACCTGAAATGCTTCATACCAAATTCTCCTCTGAAGCATCAGTCTGACAGAGAAGGGTCTCTGGGGATTTTATACTTTTAAATAAAGCAGGTGAGGTAATGGCTCCAGTATATTCTGCATCACTAGCTGCCCCTATAAAAGTCTGATTTTACTGCTGGCCCGTCTTTTTTGAGTCTTACCAGTTTACTGCTCACTTTGAGCATTACAACGGACCACTGTTATTGTAATCGACCCTGAGACGTGCATCTTAGGGGTTAGATGGGAAGAGCCTCATTTGCCTCAAAGCCGTTTGTTGGTTGTTTAGTGCAACAATACGCTTGAGTTCTTTTACCACCTGGTATTTCACACTATGTCAAGGCTTTTGAGACAATGACCATTGAATAAAGTTTAAAAAAAACCAAGGGTGTGTAACTGACTAAAAGACCTGACAGTGTTGTTTGGAAGACATTTCTCCTATCAGAACAGTAGTTGTGTGGAGGGTACCACCTCATCACCTGCCAATGTGTGTCTCTCATATCAGCCATTTTGTGTCAGAACACTCATATCCGTCAGTTATTGTGGGATATTACCTGGGATTGGCTGCGACTAGAGCCGGGCGTATATTACACGATGTTGGCCACGAATTAGCTGTCTCTGAAAAGTTTATGAGATCGGAGACAAAATCCCCTTGTTATTACCTACTTGGCCATCACTGATGCTTGTTAAATGTGAGCGGGTCAGAGACACATTCTAGTATGACTAGTATGCATTTGTTTTATAGTTTTTAGGAGGGGTTACAACAAACCAAAACCATACAGTACCAGTCAAAAGTTTAGACACACCTACTCATTCAAGGGTTTTTCTTAATTTGGACTATTTTCTACATTGTAGAATAATAGTGAAGACATCAAAACTATGAAATAACACATATGGAATCATGGAGTAACCAAAAAAGTGTCAGATCAAATCAAAAACAAATCAAAATATATTTTATATTTGAGATTCTTCAATGTAGCCACCCTTTCCCTTGATGACAGCTTTGCACATGCTTGGAATTCTCTCAACCAGCTTAATGAGGTAGTCACCTGGAATGCAATTCAATTGACAGGTGTTCCTTGTTAAAGGTTAATCTGTGAAATTTCTTTCCTTCTTAATGCGTTTGAGCCAATCAATTATATTGTGACAAGGTAGGGGTGGGTTACAGAAGATAGCCCTATTTGGTTAAAGACCAAGTCCATATTATGGCAAGAACAGCTCAAATAAGCAAAGAGAAACTACAGTCCATCATTACTTTAAAATGTTAAGGTCTGTTAATACAGAACATTTCAAAAACGTTAAGTTTCTTCAAGTGCAGTCGCAAAAACCATCAAGCGCTATGATGAAACTGGCTCTCATGAGGACCGTCACAGGAAAGGAAGACCCAGAGTTACCTCTGCTGCAGAGGATAAGTTCATTAGAGTTACCAGCCTCAGATTGCAGCCCAAATAAATGCTTCACGGAGTTTAAGTAACAGACACTTCTCAACATCAACTGTTCAGAGGAGACCGCGTGAATCAGGCCTTCATGGTCGAATTGCTGCAATGAAACCACTGCTAAAGGTTACCAATCAGAAAAAGAGACTTGCGTGGGCCAAGAAATATGAGCAATGGACATTAGACCAGTGGAAATCTGTCATTTTGTCTGGTGAGTCCAAATTTTGAATTTTTGGTTCCAACCGCTGTATCTTTGTGAGACGCAGAGGAGGTGAACGGATGATCTTAGCATGTTTAGTTCCCACCGTGAAGCATGGAGGAGGTGGTGTGATAGTGTGGGGGTGCTTTGCTGGTGTCACTGTCAATGATTTATTTAGAATTCAAGGCACACTTAACCAGCATGGCTACCAAAGCATTCTGCAGCGATACGCCATCTGGTTTGAGCTTAGTGGGACGATCACTGTTTTTCAACAGGACAATGACCCAACACACCTCCAGGCTGTGTAAGGGCTACTTGACCAAGAAGGAGAGTGATGGCGTGCTGCATCAGATGACCTGGCCTCCACAATCACCCGACCTCAACCCAATTGAGATGGTTTGAGATGAGTTGGACCGCAGAGTGAAGGAAAGCAGTGGTGTCCAAACTTTTGACTGGTACTGTACATAGACAAAAACAATAAACATGTCCACAAACATTGTCATCACACTCGCTAATATCCACATGACTTCAAATTGTGTTATGTTATTTCGGTCTGTATTCAGATTTTGTTCAAAATTGAAATAATAAAGCATTTCATTCTTCTTCTCTTGACGTTGGAGTATCATTTGACTCCCAGTATTTAAGTAATAGCTTCTTCAATATAAGTTACAAAAATAATATTGTTCAACCCATTGGATACTACTTGTATGTGTTCATACTTGCCTTCAACCAACAATGCAGTTTTAAGGAAAATAAGTTATTATGTAAAAAATAGATAAGTAAAACATAAAAAGAACAAATTACAAATAGTTAAAGAGCATAATAAAATAATAGTAGCGAGGCTATATACAGGGGTTACCAGTACAAAGTCAATGTGCCGAGGCACAGCTCAGTCGAGGTAATTGAGGTAATATGTACATAGAGGTAGAGTTAAAGTGACTATGCATAGATAATAACCAGAGAGTATCAGCAGCATAAAAGTGTGCGTGTGTGTGTGTGTGTGTGTGTGTGTGTGTGTGTGTGTGTGTGTGAAAATAGTCCAGGTAACCATTTGGTTAGCTGTTCAGGAGTCTTATGGCTTGAGGGTAGAAGCTGTTAAGAAGCCTTTTGGACCTAGACTTGGCATCTGGTACCGCTTGCCGTGCAGTAGCAGAGAGAACAGTCTATGACTAGGGTGGCTGGAGTCTTTGGCAATTTTTAGTCTTCCTCTGACACCTGGTAAAGACGTCTTGGATGGCAGGAAGCTTGGCCCCACTGATGTACTGGACCATATGCATTACCCTCTGTAGTGCCTTGTGGTCGGAGGCCAAGCAGTTGACATACCAGTCAGGATGCTCTCAATGGTGCAGCTGTAGAACCTTTTGAGGATCTGGGGATCCATGCCAAATCTTTTCAGTCTCCTGAGGGGGAATAGGCTTTGTTGTGCCCTCTTCACAACTGTCTTGGTGTTTTTGGACCATGATAGTTTGTTGGTGATGTGGACAGCAAGGACCTTGAAGTTCTCAACCTGCTACAGCCCCTTCTATGAGAACGGGGGCGTGCTCGGTCCTCCTTTTCCTGTAGTCCACAATCATGTTTTGATCATGTTGAGGGAGATGTTGTTATCCTGGCACCACATAGCCAGGTCTCTGACCTCCTCCCTATAGGCTGTGTCATCGTTGTCGATGATCAGGCCTACCACCGTTGTGTCATCGGCAAACTTAATGATGGTGTTGGAGTAGTGCCTGGCCATGCAGTCATGGGTAAACAGGGAGTAAAGGGGGACTAAGCACGCACCCCTGAGGGTCCCCCATGTTGAGGATCAATGTGGAATATGTGTTAATACCAACCCTTACCACTTGGCCCATCAGGAAGTCCAGGAACCAGTTTCAGAGGTAGATGTTTAGTCCCAGGGTCCTTATCTTAGTGATGAGCTTTGAGGGCACTATGGTGTTGAACACTGAGCTGTAGTCAATGAATAGCATTCTCACTTAGGTGTTCATTTTGTCCAGATGGGAAAGAGTAGTGTGGAGTGCAATAGAGATTGCATCATCTGTGGATCTGTTGGGGCGTTATGCAAATTGGAGTGGGTCTAGGATTTCTGTGATGATGCTGTTGATGTGAGCCATACCAGCCTTTCAAAGCACTTCATGGCTACAGACGTGAGTGCTATGAGGCGGTAATAATTTAGGCAGGTTACCTTGGTGTTCTTGGATACAGGACCTATGGTGGTCTGCTCAGTGATGTGTTTTGTCAGATTTGCCCCAAACATAGTTTTTATTCAGGACAAAACATACATTTTTTTGCCACATTTTTTGCAGTATTACTTTATTGTTTTGTTGCTTACAGGATGCATGTTTTGGTATATTTGTGTTTTTTTATATTCTGTCATTTAAGTTACTATTGAGGAGTAACTACAATATTTTCTCCTTTAACAGCCATTAAACTCTCTGACGGTTTTAAAATCACCATTGGTCTCATGGTGAAATCCCTGAGCGGTTTCCTTCCTCCCCTGCAACTGAGTTAGGAAGGACGCCTGTGTCTTTGTATTGACTGGGTGTATTGATATGCCATCCAAAATGTTATTCATAACGTCACTTTGCTCAAAGGGATATTCCATTTTTTTTTAACCAATCTACCAATATGTGCCCTTCTTTGCGAGGCCTTGGAATACCTCTCTGGTCTTTGTGGTTGAATCTGTGATTGAAATTCAGCGCTCAACTGAGGGACCTTACAGGTGTGGGGTACAGAGATGGGGTAATCATTAAACAATCATGTAAACGAAAAGTCCATGCAAGTAATTATGTGACTTGTTAATACGCACATGTTTACTCCTGAACTTATTTAGGCCATAGCAAAGGGGTTGAATACTTACAAAACTAAAGACATTTCAGCCTTTCATTTTCATTAATATAAAAACATCTCTGAAAACATTTTCCCACTTTGACAGTATAGGGTATTGTGTTGATGTCAGTGACACAAATTCTCAATTTAATCGATTTAACATGCAGGCTGAAATACATACAAATATGGAAAAAGTCAAAGGGTGTGAATACTTTCTGAAGGCTCTGCATTTGTCATGTTAAAGCAGCATACCATCCTGCAGCATACCATCCTGCAGCATACCACCCTGCAGCATACCATCCTGCAGCATACCACCCTGCAGCATACCATCCTGCAGCATACCACCCTGCAGCATACCACCCTGCAGCATACCATCCTGCAGCATACCACCCTGCAGCATACCACCCTGCAGCATACCACCCTGCAGCATACCATCCTGCAGCATACCACCCTGCAGCATACCACCCTGCAGCATACCACCCTGCAGCATACCACCCTGCAGCATACCATCCTGCAGCATACCACCCTGCAGCATACCACCCTGCAGCATACCATCCTGCAGCATACCACCCTGCAGCATACCATCCTGGAGCATACCATCCTGCAGCATACCACCCTGCAGCCCACCATCCTGCAGCATACCACCCTGCAGCATACCACCCTGCAGCATACCATCCTGCAGCATACCATCCTGCAGCATACCATCCTGCAGCATACCATCCTGCAGCATACCACCCTGCAGCATACCACCCTGCAGCATACCACCCTGCAGCATACCACTATGCAGCATACCATCCTGCAGCATACCATCCTGCAGCATACCACCCTGCAGCATACCATCCTGCAGCACACCATCCTGCAGCATACCACCCTGCAGCATACCACCATCCTGCAGCATACCACCCTGCAGCATACCACCCTGCAGCACCCTGCAGCATACCACCCTGCAGCATACCACCCTGCAGCATACCATCCTGCATCCTGCACCCTGCATCCTGCACCCTGCATGCTTCACCCTGCACTGTTGGCTTGCTTCTGAAGCTAAACAGGGTGGGACCCTGGATGGGAGACCAGATACTGCTGGAAGTGGTGTTGGAGGCTCAGTAGGAGGCACCGTTTTCCCTGGTCTTAAAAAATAATTTTAGAGGGTCCTGACCCTCTGTGGTCACTAAAGATCCCATAGCACTTATTGTAGGGGTGTTAACCCTGGAGTCCTGGCTAAACTCCCAATCTGGCCCAAAATAACATCATGGTCACCTAATCATCTCCAGCTTACAATTGGCTCATTCATCCCTCTCCCCTGTAACTATTCCCAGGTCATGAGTAAATGAGAATGTGTTCTCAGTCCACTTACCTGGTAAAATAACGGTTTGTTTGTGCTATAATTTAAATTGTGATGGTAGGTAAAACATATTTTTTAGATTTCACCTAATTTTAACATTCTGTCATATATTGCACATGTTCAGCTTAATTAATAAAAAACATGCTTTCTCATCTCAAGTGGTAAAATAATTATACTACAGTAAGTGGTATAATAGGCTTAATTAAATCGTTTAAAATAATCTAGTGCCTGAGATCGTGAACGTGTGTAAGCCTATCATATGGAACATTTCGCATCTAAGGGTAACATAACCAAATGCCAGGGTAACATCACCAAAGGCCAGGGTAGCATCACCAAAGGCCAGGGTAACATCACCAAAGGCCAGGGTAGCATCACCAAAGGCCAGGGTAGCATCACCAAAGGCCAGGGTAACATCACCAAAGGCCAGGGTAACATCACCAAAGGCCAGGGTAACATCACCAAAGGCCAGGGTAACATCACCAAAGGCCAGGGTAACATCACCAAAGGCCAGGGTAACATCACCAAAGGCCCAGGGTAACATCACCAAAGGCCAGGGTAACATCACCAAAGGCCAGGGTAACATCACCAAAGGCCAGGGTAACATCACCAAAGGCCAAGGTAACATCACCAAAGGCCAGGGTAACATCACCAAAGGACCAGGGTAACATCACTAAAGGCCAGGGTAACATCACCAAAGGCTAGGGTAACATCACCAAAGGCCAGGGTAACATCACCAAAGGACCAGGGTAACATCACCAAAGGCCAGGGTAACATCACCAAAGGCCAGGGTAACATCACCAAAGACCAGGGTAACATCACCAAAGGCCAGGGTAGCATCACCAAAGGCCAGGGTAACATCACCAAAGACCAGGGTAACATCACCAAAGGCCAGGGTAGCATCACCAAAGGCCAGGGTAACATCACCAAAGGACCAGGGTAACATCACCAAAGGCCAGGGTAACATCACCAAAGGCCAGGGTAGCATCACCAAAGGCCAGGGTAACATCACCAAAGGACCAGGGTAACATCACCAAAGGCCAGGGTAACATCACCAAAGGCCAGGGTAACATCACCAAAGGCCAGGGTAACATCACCAAAGGACCAGGGTAACATCACCAAAGGCCAGGGTAACATCACCAAAGGCCAGGGTAACATCACCAAAGGCCAGGGTAACATCACCAAAGGCCAGGGTAACATCACCAAAGATAGGGAATATTGTAGGAAAGAGGGAGACATTTTATTTAATATCATTATCATGTTTTTTTTACTGAAAACTACTTTCAGAGTTTCAAAAGTAACTCACTAACTAGACGATTGCACCATAAAATAACAATATTACTCTATTAAATGTGTTTAAAGCGGCAATGTTTAATTTAAACATTAACAATGTGCTCTCCCCTCTATAGTTACAGTAAAGATCTGAGGGACTGGTACGGACAAATGTAACCACTCTCAAATCCATAGACTACACTATGGATGCGGGTATTGACCACCCATCATATCAAAATGACAGTTTTAACCAAGTTTCTAGGCTATACAGTAGTTGATTACATTTACTATGTTTACAAACATTGGAGTAAAACAAGCTTATATTTTGGGTTTTGATTAGATAGGGCAGTTGAGGAATTTTTATGCTATATTCTTTAAGAATCAATGGGTACATATTAGGGATGTAGCGATTCACCGATATGCAGGGTCCCCCAAATCAATGTAGCATTCATATGTCAATGCATTTATTCAAGTGTTACGAATAGCCAGTTTCCTAACATTCTATACTCAAATTACTTTATACCCTCTGGAAATACCCATTATCTCAAATAATAAGATATAAAATAAAATGAAATGTTATTGGTCAATAACACATATTTAGCAGATGTTATTGCGGGTGTAGCGAAATGATTGTGTTTCTAACTCCAACAAGCATTTCTCTACACTCGCAATATTTTGCGACAACTGTGTCCTCTACTTCAGTGATTAACTAAGCATACAATTATGTTGACAGTCACTGATCTACAAGTAATTTTCCATGCTGAACAACCCCAAGAAATATCAGTATTCACATTCACATTCAAATATTTAAAATACATACCTACATGCTATAGGTATGATACATGCTATAGGTAGGCTACATGCTATAGGTAGGCTACATGCTATAGGTAGGATACATGCTATATGTAGGCTGCATGCTATAGGTAGGCTACATGCTGTAGGTAGGGTACATGTTATAGGTAGAGAACATGCTGTAGGTAGGATACATGCTATAGGTAGGATACATGCTATAGGTAGGATACATGCTATAGGTAGGACACTTGCTGTAGGTAGGATTCATGCTATAGGTAGGATACATGCTATAGGTAGGATACATACTATCGGTAGGAGACATGCTATAGGTAGGATTCATGCTATAGGTAGGATATATGCTATAGGTAGGATACATGCTATAGGTAGATATATATATGCTATAGTTAGTATACATGCTATAGTTAGTATACATGCTATAGGTAGGCTACATGCTGTAGGTAGGCTACATGTTATAGGTAGAGAACATGCTGTAGGTAGGATACATGCTATAGGTAGGCTACATGCTATCGGTAGTATACATGCTGTAGGTAGAATACATGCTATAGGTAGTATACATGCTGTAGGTAGAATACATGCTATAGGTAGGCTACATGCTGTAGGTAGGATTCATGCTATAGGTAGGATAGATGCTATATGTAGGATACATGCTATAGGTAGGCTACATGCAATAGGTAGGATACATGCTATCGGTAGGAGACATGCTATAGGTAGGATACATGCTATATGTAGGCAACATGCTGTAGGTAGGCTACATGTTATAGGTAGAGAACATGCTATAGGTAGGATACATGCTATAGGTAGGATACATGCTATCGGTAGTATACATGCTGTAGGTAGGATAGATGCTATATGTAGGATACATGCTATAGGTAGGCTACATGCTATAGGTAGGATACATGCTATAGGTAGGAGACATGCTATAGGTAGGATACATGCTATATGTAGGCAACATGCTATAGGTAGGCTACATGCTGTAGGTAGGCTACATGTTATAGGTAGAGAACATGCTGTAGGTAGGATACATGCTATAGGTAGGCTACATGCTATCGGTAGTATACATGCTGTAGGTAGAATACATGCTATAGGTAGTATACATGCTGTAGGTAGAATACATGCTATAGGTAGGCTACATGCTGACAAGGTAGGATTCACACTATAGGTAGGATAGATGCTATATGTAGGATACATGCTATAGGTAGGCTACATGCTATAGGTAGGATACATGCTATCGGTAGGATACATGCTATAGGTAGGATACATGCTACATGTAGGCAACATGCTATAGGTAGGCTACATGCTATAGGTAGGATACATGCTATAGGTAGGATACATGCTATCGGTAGGAGACATGCTATAGGTAGGATACATGCTATATGTAGGCAACATGCTATAGGTAGGCTACATGCTGTAGGTAGGCTACATGTTATAGGTAGAGAACATGCTGTAGGTAGGATACATGCTATAGGTAGGCTACATGCTATCGGTAGTATACATGCTGTAGGTAGAATACATGCTATAGGTAGTATACATGCTGTAGGTAGAATACATGCTATAGGTAGGCTACATGCTGTAGGTAGGATTCATGCTATAGGTAGGATACATGCTATAGGTAGGCTACATGCTATAGGTAGGATACATGCTATCGGTAGGAGACATGCTATAGGTAGGATACATGCTACATGTAGGCAACATGCTATAGGTAGGCTACATGCTATATGTAGGATACATGCTATAGGTAGGACACTTGCTATAGGTAGGAGACATGCTATAGGTAGGATTCATGCTATAGGTAGGATACATGCTATAGGTAGGATACATGCTATATGTAGTATATATGCTATAGTTAGTAAACATGCTATAGGTAGGCTACATGCTGTAGGTAGGCTACATGTTATAGAAGAGAACATGCTAACAAGGTAGAATACATGCTATAGGTAGGCTACATGCTGTAGGTAGGATTCATGCTATAGGTAGTATACATGCTGTAGGTAGAATACATGCTATAGGTAGGCTACATGCTGGGGGAGGTAGGAGACATGCTATAGGTAGGATACATGCTATATGTAGGCAACATGCTATAGGTAGGCTACATGCTGTAGGTAGGCTACATGTTATAGGTAGAGAACATGCTGTAGGTAGGATACATGCTATAGGTAGGCTACATGCTATCGGTAGTATACATGCTGTAGGTAGAATACATGCTACAGGTAGTATACATGCTGTAGGTAGAATACATGCTATAGGTAGGCTACATGCTGTGAAGGGTAGGATTCATGCTATAGGTAGGATAGATGCTATATGTAGGATACATGCTATAGGTAGGCTACATGCTATAGGTAGGATACATGCTATCGGTAGGACACTTGCTATAGGTAGGATACATGCTATATGTAGGCAACATGCTATAGGTAGACTACATGCTATAGGTAGGATTCATGCTATAGGTAGGATACATGCTATAGGTAGGACACTTGCTATAGGTAGGATACATGCTATCGGTAGGATACATGCTGTAGGTAGTATACATGCTATAGTTAGTATACATGCTATAGGTAATATACATGCTATATGTAGACTACATGCTATAGGTAGTATACATGTTATAGCTAGAGAACATGCTGTAGGTAGGTGTGTGTGTATGTGTACCTCAACAACAAACTGTCTAGAGATGTGTGTGTGTGTGTGTGTGTGTGTGTGTTAAGAAGATGTGTGTGTGTGTGTGTGTGTGTGTGTGTGTGTGTGTGTGTGTGTGTGTGTGTGTGTGTCTGTGTGTGTGTCTGTGTGTGTGTGTGTGTGTGTGTGGGGGGGTTATTAGAGTTTATATAACTCTTTCGTTTGTTCCATGCACACGTGTCCTACTTTTCCCTGCTGATAGACGGAGAAAAAAGAGTTCCCATGTTCAGAAAGCCTTTCTAAACTAAATGCATGTCCCACTGAGATCATAGGTTGTCGGCATGAATCAAAATGTGTTTACATAAAGATAGTATTTAAGCAGCATGCATCACATCCCCCCCAGAAGACAAAGTGGAGTTGACTATATTTTTATCCTCTTTTTTTTAACCAGGACATGTACTGAAGTTTCAACCTCATTTCCAAGAGAGACCTGGCAGGACGTCAGCAGAAAAGGTCACCTCAGTAACACACAAGCGCTCTCTCGGAAGGAGATCAATACTCAGTCTCTCTCTCTCTCTCTCTCTCTCTCTCTCTCTCTCTCTCTCTCTCACCCCTCTCTCTCTCTCCTCTCTGTGTCTCTCTGTGGGATAGCAGACATTAAACAGGTCTCATGACTCATTCTAGGATAGTCTCTCTAGACCAATTAATCTTCTCTCTCTCTGTGCTGTGTGTGTTGTTTAATAATTGCTTTGGTTGACGTCTCATGCTGAATCACCCACTAAAGCGAACAAGGCCGTGGGCTCCCTCCCTCCCTCCGTCCTCCCTCCCTCCCTCAAGGCCTCCCTCCCTCCCTCCCTCCCTCCCTCCCTCCCTCCCTCCCTCCCTCCCTCCCTCCCTCCCTCCCTCCCTCCCTCCCTCCCTCCCTCCCTCCCTCCCACACAGCAGAGAGGCGGAGAGAGAGAGAGAGAGAGAGAGAGAGAGAGAGAGAGAGAGAGAGAGAAGTAATGTACTGCAGTCACATAGAGAGACTGAAGTCTAGGAAGACGTGATGTACTGCAGTTCTATAAGATAATGACAAACACATCTTGTTGAATAGTTTTCCCCTAACAGACCCACTCTGCTTAGAGTACATTTTATATTTATGTTTTAGTTATTTAGCAGACTCACTTATCCAGAGCGACTTACAGTCAGTACAGTCATCTGAACACTTTTTGTAGCAGAAATGTGCAGAAATTAGTTTTGAATTTATTTTATTGAAAGGAAACAATAACAGTCTTGAACTGTTTTGACAACATAGTGATATATTCTTACATACTGTACAATGAGGAATTCAACTATAAAATACTAGTCTTCTTCCATTTTTTTAACCATTGCCCCCACCCTCAATGTGTATAAACAACAACAATAAATAAGAGTAAAGTAAGATAATAGATATAAAACAAAAAAGTGAAGGACATAAATCAATGAACTCTAATTAGCACATGTAGGACAGTATGCAAGTGTGTGTGCATGGACTTTGCAGATGTATTTATCACATGTGCAGCACATAGTATTTGTTTTACAGTCCTTCTTTGGTGGGCAGAATTGGCAGAATCCTGCCTGCCCCAGCTGCAGCCTCAGGTAGACCAATACAAGATTCAGCCCCCTGAACAGCTTTCACAAGCGCTGCAGAGGCTGCTGTGCGGGGGAAGCGATCCCTTCTTTGAATGTGTGGGGTTACAAGTGCCTTTCCCAGCTGCTCCAGGAACATCCTCCTCTTGTTCGGCTTATCAGGCATCCAGGTAGGGTTGATCTTATTCCATATCAGGGCCAGAATGTCATTCTCCTGCAGCTGTACATTCCAATCACCTTGTACAAGTTGTCCACGCCTCCTTTGTTATTGTTGTAGTCCAGGATGATGGCTGGCTTCCTGTCCTCACGATCACTGATCTCAGCCATTACTCTAGGAAAAGTCATTTAGGGGTTTTCTCTGCTGTTAAACGTAGTGCCTTGTCATTTTTTACCCTTAAGACAACACAAGGGGATAGCCAGGTGGGACAACCACATACCACAGTCATAGTAAGTACCTTTTCCCTCAATATAGCAGAAAAGTCCGAGCTAGTGAGGGGGAGAAAAAGTAAAGCACGAGTGTTAGTTCACCACAGGCATTCTTTTTTCTTTTTCTTTGGGGAGGGGGGAGTGGGGTGCTGTGGGATTCTTTAAGATACTCTTTGAAGGGTTTCAGATATTATCGGATGATGGGCAGGGATTCCACTGTCCCTGTTTCATGGGGAAGCTGTTTCCACCATTGGGGTGCCAGGACAGAGAAAAGCTTGGACTAGGCTGAGCAGGAGCTATAGGAGTGGGAAGAGACCAGAAGTGACAGAATGGAGTGCACGGTTTGGGGTGTAGGGTTTGAGCATAGCCTGAAGGTAGGAAGGGGCAGTTCCTCTTGCTGTCCATAGGCAAGTAGTGGATGCTAGCTTTGACTGGAAGCCAGTGGAGTGTGCTATGGAGCAGGACTGCAGCGTTGTGGATACATTTCAAGTGTTTGATGGCAGAAGCGTAGAGCCCTGTCAACAGCGAGTTGCAGTAGTCTAGACGGGAGACGACAAGTGCCTGGATTAGATGTTGTAGAGCTTGAACCTGCAGGAACAAGTCACTGCTTTGCTGTTTGCAGAGAATGACAGGGTGTGGTCCAGGGTCACACCAAGGTTCATTGCATTCTGGGAGGGGGACACCGTGGAGTAATACAGAACAATACAGAATAATACAGAACATTAATAAAGAACAGCTCAAGGACAGAACTACATACATTTTTTTAAAGGCACACATAGTCTGCATGTCAATGCACACACACAAACCTTCTTGGTCCAATAGGGGAGAGGCATGGTGCCATGAGGTGTTGCTTTATCCATTTTTTGAAACCAGGTTTGTGGTTTATTTGAGCAATATGAGATCGAACGGAGTTCCATGCAATAATGGCGCTATATAATACTGTACGCTTTCTTGAATTTGATCTAGATTTGGGGACTATGAAAAGACCCCTGCTGCCATGTATGGTGAGGTAAGTGTGTGTATCAGAGCTGTGTGTAAGTTGACTATGCAATCAATGTGGAATTTTCAACACATTAATGTTTATTATAAAAAGAAGAAGTGATGCAGTCAGTCTCTCCTCAAGTCTTAGACAAGAGAGACTAACATGGATAGTATTTATGTCAGCCTTCTGATTTCAATGAATAGCAAGACTCGCCTCTCTGTTCAGGGCCAGCTGTAGCTTAACTAGGTCCCAACTAGGTTCCTTGCAGCACTGGACCACACGACTGGAAAATAATCAAGATTAGACAAAACTAGAGCCTGCAGAAAAAGCAGAGCATCTCTTTATTACGGACAGACCTCTCTCCATCTTTATAACCATTGAATCTATATGTTTTGACCATGACAGTTTACAATATAAGGTAACACCAAGTAATTTAGTCAACCGTGATGGAGTGGTCTTTGAGTGGGCAGACCTTCCATGGGAGGAAGAGCAGCTCCATCTTGTCGAGGTTGAGCTTGAAGTTGAGCGCCGACATCCAAGCTGAGATATCTGCCAGGCAAGCAGAGATGCATGTCGCCACCTGGGTGTCAGAAAGGGGGGAGATGACAATGATAGGAGAGACCCTGTGAGGATATGACAGAGCCGAGTGACTTGGTGTATGGAGAGAAGTGGAGAGGGACTAGTACCGAGCCCTGGGGGACACCAGTCATGAGAATATGGTGATGCAGACACAGATCCTCTCCACATCACCAGGTAGAAACGGTAGGTAGGATGCAATTCAAGAGTGTACTAAGCCTGAGATGTTCAGCGCTGAGGGGATGAAGATGAGAATCTGATGACTCATGGTGTCGAAGGCAGTGGATAGGTCTAGAACAGAGGATAGAGATGTAGCTTTAGTAGTGCAGAGAGCCTCCGTGACACAGAGACTCAGTAGGGAGCAAGAGAGTTGATCAGAGACAGCACTGTTTTGGAAAGAAAATAAAGAAGGCATAACGGTCTGTAGTTTTTGACGTTACAGGATTTGAGTGTAGGTTTTTTGAGGTGGGGAGTGACATGAGCCATTTCAAGGTCAGAGGGAATGCAGCCAGTGGTCAGGTATGAGTTGATTAGGGAAGTGAGGAATGGGAGAAGGTCTACAGAGATGATCTGGAGAAGGGAGCAGGGGATGGGGTCAAGGCAGCTACTCTTATTATGCCAAGGCAGCAGCTACTCTTCCTGGGGTCCAGAAGGAAAACATGCATTAGGCCCGAGCGGCATCCTGCCATAGGAGTTGAGAACAAGAAAGTTCCAATTTGCGTTTTCCCCATACGTTTGCGCAGATTTTTAGATTTGTTTGCTAAGCATAGCCACCTCATTCCTGTAGTCCTCCACTAGCAAACAATTGCCGCACTGAAACTCCTGATTGTCAATATTGTCCCGGACAAGAGCGTAGCAAACACAGATTCCACAGTACTGGAAATGTTCATTAGCCATTCCTGGTGAAGTGAGCTCCATTGGAACCTAGCTAGCTAGCTGGCTAGTTGGTAGTAGGTGTTGACACAGGTTTTGGCATCGATTCGGTGTCTCCTGACAGCAGCTGGCGGGAAAACACAAGAAGCACAATGAGGGGCTATACTGATCACAATATAAAAACTCACGCACACACTGGAAATAAGCACTTTCCTTTAGCTAGTGCTATTGCGAGCGTTGTACAAGTTCCCTTCGGTATTCTCGCTTGACTATAGTCTGGCTCACTGTGTTTGGGGGTCAGGCTAGTCAGCCTTCACTAGCCGCAAGATTTCATCTGGAGAGAGTAGTAGTTCTTTGTGAGTGGGACCAGTGGTCTCAATCGGCTGAGTGTATACGGAGCTGATGTCGTCAACCTTCTTTTCAAAGTAGTTGAAAAAGTTGTCTGCAGAGAGGGAGAAGGGAAGGGGAGGGGGTGGAGGATTAAAGAGTGAGGAGAAGGTGGAAAATAATTTCCTAGTGTTAGAAGCTTGAAATGTAGAGTGATAGAAAGTGGCTTTAGCAGTTTATACAGAGGAGGAGAAGGTAAAGAGGAGAGAGTGGAAGGATGATAGGTCCTCCAGAAGTTTAAGATCTGGGTAGGGACTGAGTGGCTAGGTTTGAAGGTAAGGGAGACAGAAGAGGAAACAAAGTAGTGAAGAGAGACCTGGAGGCTGGTTGCAGTGAGATTAGTTTGCGAATAGCCTCTAGTTAAATCAAATCAAATTTCAAATCAAATCAAATTTTATTTGTCACATACACATGGTTAGCAGATGTTAGTTAAGATGAGGTCAAGCGTATTGCCTGCCTTGTGAGTGGTAGGAGACTGGGAAAGGGTGAGGTCAAGCATATTGCCTGCTTTGTGAGTGGTAGGAGACTGGGAAAGGGTGAGGTCAAGCATATTGCCTGCTTTGTGAGTGGTAGGAGACTGGGAAAGGGTGAGGTCAAGCATATTGCCTGCTTTGTGAGTGGTAGGAGACTGGGAAAGGGTGAGGTCAAAAGAGTT
This sequence comes from Oncorhynchus masou masou, assembly GCF_036934945.1. NCBI lineage: Eukaryota > Metazoa > Chordata > Actinopteri > Salmoniformes > Salmonidae > Oncorhynchus > Oncorhynchus masou. Next base: position 7,739,650 of record NC_088243.1, on the reverse strand, counting down.
GAAAATAAATTAATCGAAAAGGACTTTGGGAGGTTGAAGTCGCAAATATGAAGAAAGGTTGAACCATCGTCAGGAAATGAGATGGAGATAGATGACAACAAGGTTAAGCTTGAGTGGACAAGTGACAGTTACAACATTGAATTCAAGTGAGGAGATGGACAGGTGAGAGATGGAGAAAAGAGAAAACCTCCACGTTGGAGAAATGAATAGCCCTGTTCTACCGTGACATCCAGATGCCCTCGGACTATGAGAGAAAACGTAGCAAGAAGAAGAGAAGGAGCAGCTGGAGTAGCAGTGGTCTCTGCGGTGATCATGTCTCTCTCAGTCAGGGCCAACAAGTTAAGGGACTGAAGGGCAGCATACCCTGAGATGAACTCTGTGTTCACGCTGCCAGAGACCAGTAATTCCACATGAGTTGTGAGTGCAGGGACACTTAGTTAGAAGTGTTGCAGCCAAGGGGTTGTGAGCGTCTGTAAAGCCTACAGGGAGAGGAACAATCTGGGATAGAAAACACTTAGTTGCCAAAGTTACAAAAGAGCACAATAAGTTAATTTGAATATAACTAGGTAACACACTTAAGATAGAGAGTGGTGTGGAGCCTTCCTCTCTTTTCTTCCTCGATTTAAACTTTGTAGAACATCTTGAGAGAACCGTCTTTGTTTCGGGGGTGGTGTGGTTGATGTAGAGTTAATGTAGTTCTGTTCTTGTCTATTATTGTTGTGTATTATGTGATGTTTCATGTTTTGTGTGGACCCGAGGAAGACTAACTGCTGCATTCGCAACAGCTAATGGGGATCCTAACAAAATACCATAAATGATCTTAGTGTTGCATCAAAACCGCCGCTGCCACAAATGCCACTGAGAAACCAGGGGAGACTGAAGTACTAATACTAATTGCTAATTGGCTTGCAAAGGTGAAGAGCACACCTCCCGTTACTAATTGCTGATTGTCTAGGAGAGGAGAAACCACTCCCATTTCAATACAGCTGCTGATTACCAAAACAACGACAGTCACAAATTGCCCTGCCCCATAATCCTGGTTGATGTTTCAACAATAATCTGCAAGTTAATAGCAGTCAGCTATTGGGAAGCATGCAGCACTTAAAGTAGATGGCCCTGAACTCGCAAAAATACAGTATTCAACGGCAACAGATAAAGGCAAAAAATATATCAGGAGTACTCTAGCTATATATTGAGTATTTGGAAATGACGGGCTACACGTGTCAGTTTGCTTGTCACTAAGATTTTAATTGTGTGAGTGAATGAGCATGTGTTATTGTAACTCTACCCAGCAGTGGTACTGTACACCTAACTCTACCCAGCAGTGATACTGTACACCTAACTCTACCCAGCAGTGATACTGTACACCTAACTCTACCCAGCAGTGATACTGTACACCTAACTCTACCCAGCAGTGATACTGTACACCTAACTCTACCCAGCAGTGATACTGTACACCTAACTCTACCCAGCAGTGGTACTGTACACCTAACTCTACCCAGCAGTGGTACTGTACACCTAACTCTACCCAGCAGTGATACTGTACACCTAACTCTACCCAGCAGTGATACTGTACACCTAACTCTACCCAGCAGTGATACTGTACACCTAACTCTACCCAGCAGTGATACTGTACACCTAACTCTACCCAGCAGTGATACTGTACACCTAACTCTACCCAGCAGTGGTACTGTATACCTAACTCTACCCAGCAGTGGTACTGTACACCTAACTCTACCCAGCAGTGATACTGTACACCTAACTCTACCCAGCAGTGATACTGTACACCTAACTCTACCCAGCAGTGATACTGTACACCTAACTCTACCCAGCAGTGATACTGTACACCTAACTCTACCCAGCAGTGATACTGTACACCTAACTCTACCCAGCAGTGGTACTGTACACCTAACTCTACCCAGCAGTGGTACTGTACACCTAACTCTACCCAGCAGTGATACTGTACACCTAACTCTACCCAGCAGTGATACTGTACACCTAACTCTACGCAGCAGTGGTACTGTACACCTAACTCTACCCAGCAGTGATACTGTACACCTAACTCTACCCAGCAGTGATACTGTACACCTAACTCTACCCAGCAGTGGTACTGTACACCTAACTCTACCCAGCAGTGGTACTGTACACCTAACTCTACCCAGCAGTGGTACTGTACACCTAACTCTACCCAGCAGTGATACTGTACACCTAACTCTACCCAGCATTGATACTGTACACCTAACTCTACCCAGCAGTGATACTGTACACCTAACTCTACCCAGCAGTGATACTGTACACCTAACTCTACCCAGCAGTGATACTGTACACCTAACTCTACCCAGCAGTGATACTGTACACCTAACTCTACCCAGCAGTGATACTGTACACCTAACTCTACCCAGCAGTGATACTGTACACCTAACTCTACCCAGCAGTGATACTGTACACCTAACTCTACCCAGCAGTGATACTGTACACCTAACTCTACCCAGCTTTGGTACTCTACACCTAACTCTACCCAGCAGTGATACTGTACACCTAACTCTACCCAGCAGTGATACTGTACACCTAACTCTACCCAGCTTTGGTACTCTACACCTAACTCTACCCAGCAGTGATACTGTACACCTAACAGCATTGATACTCTACATCAGGGATCATCAACTAGAATCATCCGGGGGCCGATTTGTTCTTGAGCGGTGGCCGGGGGACCTGAACATAATTACAAATAATTTGTAGAATGCAAATAGTCCTCTGCTAGCAAACAATTGCCACATTGGAACTCTGGATTGCCAATATTGTCCCAGACAAGAGCGTAATAAACACAGCTTCTACAACATTGGAAACGTTCTGCAAAGCGTGGAATCCCTCCCTCCCTCCCTCCCTCCCTCCCTCCCTCCCTCCCTCCCTCCCTCCCTCCCTCCCTCCCTCCCTCCCTCCCTCCCTCCCTCCCTCCCTCCCTCCCCTAATATATATATATATATATCTTTCTCTCTAGCACTAAAGATAAGCCCCTATCTACTCCTCTACCATAACAAAGCCATAAACTATCCACCTCTGTCAGTCTGAAAACACAAGGCCCCTAAAGCTAAGCCTCTTTATCCACTAACACAATAATACACATGTGGCCTCTTTATTAAAGCGAAGCTCCATGTCAATTCACAAACAAGACAACTTAAGTTCCTCTAAATTTTAAAACCGTCAGCCACAACACAATACCTCCCATCTCCTATATTTCACTACAGTGATGACCCAAAGGGGGCCCCATAAACTAAAGGCCCGCTTTCTGTATTGCAGACCTAGTTCCCAGAGACACAAGGTATGCACAGGGAGACGTTCTAAATCAGGCCTCAGATTCTTCTTTCTCAGTCTCAGTTTTTTCTCTCCCTTTTGGCAGATATCTGTAGAATACAGGGAGATAGATGGACCTGGTGACCTTGACAGATAACCCACTGAGAGTGGTTGATAACCCACTGAGAGTGGTTGAATATTATATTCACAGTTTGTTTACACTTAGGGCCCCACCTGGTATGTGGGTTTTCTAGTTGAAAACAACGTCCTCTTGTGTTTTATTTCCTTCTTGTGAAAGATAACATTATTTGTCAATGAGTCCTGATTACAGTTTGAATGAATTGGGGCCTTAGTTACTGTAGTTCTTAACTCTTCGTAATCTAAGCATATGCGAACACACACAAGAAGGCTACACTTTTCAGTTACACTGACAAACAAACCCGTTCAACTGCTTAAGTTAAAAGCAGTCAATGCTGTAAAAACAGTCAATGCTGTCACAGCCTGACCATAGTTTGCTTTGTATGTTTCTATGTTTTGTTTGGTCAGGGTGTGATCTGAGTGGGCATTCTATGTTGGATGTCTTGTTTGTCTATTTATGTCTGGCCTGATATGGTTCTCAATCAGAGGCAGGTGTTAGTCATTGTCTCTGGGAACCATATTTAGGTGGCCTGTTTGCTGTATAACACTTCATTGAATGCTCTTTAAATATTGATCTGTGACTCAGCTCCTTGCCCCCCTATTTCCTCTCGTCTCAGTAGGTAGCATCCTATAAACGGCCGAGGCGCTGAATGGTATTCTGGGAGTTTGTCATGCATTCATCTGACGGACAGGCAGGCTCCATGTGCAGCCAGCTTGTTCAGCGTGACTCTTCACATGTTAGCTGTTAGCTGTGCTGCTAGCATAAAATCCTACACTAACGATGCGCTGCTATAAATTCTATGCTATATTTATGTCTTCAGAGGTTAGCTAGCTGTGCTGCTAGCATAACATGCTGCTGATAGTGCTCCTCTGTGCTATGCTCTGTTATGTTTAGCAAATCTTCCCATTATAGTGTCCTTAAAGGGGCAATTTGAAGTTGATACATCCATTTTTGGATGTATAAATTAATTATATGAACCAACTGATTCTTGAATTTAACTTCCTGAGCTTCGTTCAACTGTCGTACCCCCATCAGAACCCAAAATATATGCTTTTTTTATTCCAATGTCTGTAAACAAAGTACATTTATCCCAAACCATCTCAATTTGGTTGAGGTCAGGGGATTGTGGAGGCCAGGTCATCTGATGCAGCACTCCATCACTCTCCTTCTTGGTAAAATAGCCCTTACACAGCCTGGAGGTGTGTTGGGTCATTGTCCTGTTGAAAAACAAATGATCGTCCTACAAAGCCCAAACCAGATGGGATGGCGTATCGCTGCAGAATTCTGTGGTAGCCATGCTGGTTAAGTGTGCCTTGAATTGTAAATAAATCACAGACATTGTGACCAGCAAAGCACACCCACACCATAACACCTCCTCCTCCATGCTTCACGGTGGGAAATACACATGTGGAGATCATCCGTTCACCCACACTGTGTCTCACAGAAACACGGCGGTTGGAACCAAAAATGGACAATAATCAAGATTAGACAAACAAAAAAAATTCCAATTTGGACTCCAGACCAAAGTACACATTTCCATTGGTCTAATGTCCGTTGCTTGTGTTTCTTGGCCAAAGCAAGTCTCTTCTTCTTATTGGTGTCCTTTCGTCGTGGTTTCTTTGCAGCAATTCGACCATGAAGGCCTGATTTCCTGTTCTCCTCTGAACAGTTGATGTTGAGATGTGTCTGTTACATGAACTCCGTGAAGCATTTATTTGGGCTGCACTTTCTGAGGCTGGTAACTCTAATGATCTTATCCTCTGCAGCAAAGGTAACTCTGGCACTTCCATTCTTGTGGTGTTCCTCATGAGAGCCAGCTTCATCATAGCGCTTGATGATTTCGCGATGGTTTTCCCGCATTGACTGACCTTCATGTCTTAAAGTAATGTTGGATTGTCATTTTTCCTTGCTTATTTGAGTTGTTCTTGCCATAACATGGACTTGGTCTTTAACCAAACAGGGCTATCTTCTGTATACCATGTCACAACACAACTGATTGGATCAAATGCATTAAGAAGGAAAGAAATTACACAAAGTAACTTTTAAGAAGGCAAACCTTTTCATTGAAATGCATTCCAGGTGACTACTTCATGAAGCTGGTTAAGAGAATGCCAAGTGTGTGCAAAGCTGCCATCAAGGCAAAGTGTGGCTACTTTGAAGAATCTCAAATGTAAAAGATATTTTGATTTGTTTAACACTTTTTACATTTTTATATGATTCCATATGAGTTATTTCATAGTTTGATGTCTTCACTATTATTCCACACTGTAGAAAATAGCAAAAAGAAAGAAAAACCCTAGAAGGAGTAGATGTTCTAAAACTTTTGACCGGTTGTGTATATATATGTATATACGTATATATATATATATATATATATATATATATACAGTATTTGAACAGTTACAATATAACTTTATCGACCTGCCTATGAGTTGGGGAGATAAAACAATATGGCCACCTAGAATAAACACAAAGCTTTACAGAGTTTGTAGAGGGGTCATTTTACAATGTGGCTCCTTTCCTCTCCTCTCAGCTAAAATACATACACTGTATTTCTCCAGGAAGCAGTACCTCCATTTTTGCGAACGGTTCTACCGCGGGGTCTTTCCTGACAGTGTGGACACTAGTGCCGGGAAAACACCCCTGACAAGTAAGTCTTTCCTCCTGACACCTTGTTAATAGACCTGACCCTGTGACCTCGGAAGTACTTATCTATCTCTGTGGAACAATGCCAGAGAATGTAAGAGGAACTAAATAGGAAGCTGAGAAGATTGTCCAAGTGAATCCTTATCTTAAATCACAACAACAATAGCCAGTATAACCAACTCGTCTGAAGGCAGTGAACATGTTTAAAGCTGCTAGTATCACTCTGCTAGTATCACTCTGCTAGTATCACTCTGCTAGTATCACTCTGCTAGTATCACTCTGCTGGTATCACTCTGCTAGTATCACTCTGCTAGTATCACTCTGCTAGTATCACTCTGCTAGTATCACTCTGCTGTTATCACTCTGCTAGTATCACTCTGCTAGTATCACTCTGCTGGTATCACTCTGCTAGTATCACTCTGCTAGTATCACTCTGCTGGTGTCACTCTGCTAGTATCACTCTGCTAGTATCGCTCTGCTAGTATCACTCTATGGCCAGTGGTTAAACCACATAGCCTGCCTCTTTCTCTCTCTCTAGAGGAGCACCAAGTAGCTTGCCTCTTTCTATCTCTGGAGGAGCACCACGTAGCCTGCCTCTTTCTCTCTCTCTGGAGGAGCACCATGTAGCCTGCCTCTTTCTGTCTCTCTGGAGGAGAACCACGTAGCCTGCCTCTTTCTGTCTCTCTGGAGGAGAACCACGTAGCCTGCCTCTTTCTGTCTCTCTGGAGGAGAACCATGTAGCCTGCCTCTTTCTCTCTCTCTGGAGGAGCACCACGAAGCCTGCCTCTTTCTCTCTCTCTGGAGGAGCACCATGTAGCCTGCCTCTTTCTATCGCTGGAGGAGCACCATGTAGCATGCCTCTTTCTCTCTCTCTGGAGGAGCACCATGTAGCCTGCCTCTTTCTATTGCTGGAGGAGCACCACGAAGCCTGACTCTTTCTCTCTCTCTGGAGGAGCACCATGTAGCATGCCTCTTTCTCTCTCTCTGGAGGAGCACCATGTAGCCTGCCTCTTTCTATCGCTGGAGGAGCACCATGTAGCATGCCTCTTTCTCTCTCTCTGGAGGAGCACCATGTAGCCTGCCTCTTTCTATTGCTGGAGGAGCACCACGAAGCCTGACTCTTTCTCTCTCTCTGGAGGAGAACCACGTAGCCTGCCTCTTTCTCTTTCTCTCTGGAGGAGCACCAAAGATATTAGAATATACAGTACACACACACTAGAAAACTAAGAAAACATTGGAAGAGGAGTTTAATTTACACCAGTCTGTACATTTACATTTAAGTCATTTAGCAGACGCTCTTATCCAGAGCGACTTACAAATTGGTGAATTCACCTTCTGACATCCAGTAGAACAGCCACTTTACAATAGTGCATCTAAATCAACAGTATATACAGCCACACATGAGTGTGCTTTCGTTTACCCACAGTTTACTATAGAATACTAGTACTTACTATAGAACTCTGTAGTATACTGTAGTATACTGTACTACACACCGCAGTATACCTTGATCATGTCTAGTACTTACTATAGAATGTTTTAATATAGTGTAGAATGCTATAGTATATACTACAGTATTATCTGAATAAAATAACACTGTAGTAAATACTACATTATTTAATTTCCATATACACTTCCCATTCTCCTCCCCGATATCCCAATTTGTGCCACCGATAAGTGGGAAACCTACATGCCAAGTATAGATCATATCTTGTGTTATAGCAAAGAGCAGGAGATTGGAACTCTCCGATCAGACCCCAGTCCTACCGACCTACAGGTTATAGAAAATGTGCACTTTTTGTATTTCTCCAGTAGGTTTCCTGAAGGAGAAAGCCTCCACTTCTATGTCAATGCTAATTAACCAAAAACATTATAGTAAATACTAGTGCTATTTCTTCAAAAACACTACAGTAAATATGACCGTGTAATACAGTACGCAAAAACACTACATTAATTAATGTAATATACTACAATCAGCAAAAACACTACATTAATTACTGTAATATACTACAATCAGCAAAAACACTACATTAATTACTGTAATATACTACAATCATCAAAAACACTACATTAATTACTGTAATATACTACAATCAGCAAAAACACTACATTAATTACTGTAATATACTACAATCAGCAAAAACACTACATTAATTACTGTAATATACTACAATCAGCAAAAACACTACATTAATTACTGTAATATACTACTGTCAGCAAAAACACTACATTCATTTTTATTGTGTATACAACAGTTTTCTATTACTACAGTATTTGTACGATTGTTAACAGTAAATACTACATTATACTACAGTATAATACTACTAGATTTTAGTCCACAAAAACACTACAGTAAATACTAAAGTATTATTTTACTAGAGTATTTATACTATAGTTAACTCTAAATACTACAGTATTCACTGTAGTGTTTTGACTTTGTTTTTGCAAAAACACTACAGTGAATACTATTGTATTTATACCATGGTGTAGTATTTTTTCATTTTGGTAGGTGCATGTGAGTATGCTTTAGTTTAGGTAAATGTGAGTATGCAAAGACATATGCGACGACCTACTTTAAAACCTTTTTTTCACAATCTATTAATAGGTTCACTACAGCATGTGTAGAAAATTCCAGACCAACCCATAAACTCACTCACCCTCCCTCTGGTAGGGCCTTGGTGAAGGCTGCTTTGGGCCTCAGTACATTTCACTTACATTTGATCTCCTCTGAGTAACTGGAACCAGCAGCCAGAGAGCGACAGGGAGGCAGGGAGAGAAGGAGAGGGGGAGAAGGCAGACTGAGGAGGGAGAGAGGAAGCGATGGACATAGGAGGGAGAGAAATTAAATTTTATTTTACTAGGCAAGTCAGTTAAGAACAAATTCTTATTTTCAATGACGGCCTAGGAACAGTGGGTTAACTACCTGTTCAGGAGCAGAATGACAGATTTGTACCTTGTCAGCTCGGGGATTTGAACTTGCAACCTTTTGATTACCAGTCCAATGCTCTAACCACTAGGCTACCCTGCCGCCCCAAAAGAGGGGAAAGAGGGGAGAGAGAGGGAGCAGGGGAATGGGGAGGGAGAGGGGGACTGAGGAGGGAGAGAGAGGGAGCAGGGGAATGTGGAGGGAGAGAGGGGAGAGGGGGACTGAGGAGGGAGAGAGAGGGAGTTGGTCTTTGCTTTATAATGTCCTCCATGTGGTAAATATTTTCATGAAATGAGAGAAACAGAGTATTTACCTCACTCTTATACTCAATGTATTGTGTTATATATATATATATATATATCTGCCTCTCTATACCATCACTCTCTCTCTCTCTCCCACTCTATACCATCACTCTCTCTCTCTCCCCCTCTCTGTCTATCCTCATCAACAAATAATTGTTAAGAGAAGATTTCTGCTACAATATTGTAAATACTTTTGTCGAGTTCAGTGGAGTTTTCCGGACAGAAAATGACACCCAGATTGTCTTTCAAGATACTCTTAGAAAATTATTTTATAAAGGTGGTTCTAATCCGTTTTGCGTTGGAACTTCCTGTGTCACATCTTTCAGCTGGATGATGTGACAATGACGAGGCAGGACGAGTCAAACATGATGTTTCTGATTACCATGGCCACAGTCTAATGAAACCCAGAGTTTAAACACCTATACAGAAGACAGAATCAGTAGTAGAGAGAAGAGAGTGAGAGAGAGTGGGGGGAGGGGGGGATAGAGAGAAAGAGAGAGAGAGAGACGACTGAGAGAGAGAGAGAGAGAGAGAGAGGACAGAGCGAGAGAGAGAGAGAGAGGACAGAGAGAGAGAGAGAGAGAGAGAGAGAGAGAGAGAGAGAGAGGACAGAGAGAGAGAGAGAGAGAGAGAGAGAGAGAGAGAGACGGCTGAGAGAGAGAGAGAGAGAGAGAGGGGGAGGGGGATAGAGAGAAGGAGAGATAGAGAGAAGGAGAGAGAGAGACGGCTGAGAGAGAGAGAGAGAGAGAGAGAGAAGAGAGAGATGACAGGGAAAGAGAGCCAATAAAATACAATTTTCAAGAGTGAAGGGGAGAGAGACTTTTAGTGAGACAGACAGATCTCCAAGCCAAGACTAAGAGTCTGGACAGTCTGGTGTACATTGTGCCAGCGAGGCCCTGGGGTGTGGTTCATCCTTTTGTTACAGCCTTCAGACACACACAGATGGAAAGACTGGGGGGAGAGAGAGAGAAAGAGAGAGAAAGAAAGAGAGGGAGAAAGAGAGGGAGTTATTCTGACATTGTACAAAAGTGTATTACAGACATGATATTACAGACATGATATTACAGACATGATATTACAGACATGGTATTACTGTCAGGCATATGTGTAAAGGTGGCAGGGAAGTCAGGCGCAGGAGAGTCAAATGGAGTCTTTAATAATGTCCTAGCAACATGCTCCATAACACTAAACAGGAAAAAGAAACATAAACAAATATAGGTACGAAGACCCGTCGCGCACCTATACAACAAAACACTCCACTGACAATAAACAATCTCTGACAAAGACATGAGGGGAAACAGAGGGTTAAATACACAACAGGTAATGAATGGGATTGAAAACAGGTGTGTGGGAAGACAAGACAAAACCAATGGAAAATGAAAAATGGATCAATGATGGCTAGAAGACCGGTGACGTCGAACGCCGAGCACCGCCCGAACAAGGAGAGGCAAAGACTTCGGCAGAAGTCATGACAATTACAGACATGATATTACAGACATGATATTACAGACATGATATTACAGACATGATATTACAGACATGATATTACAGACATGATATTACAGCATGCTAGAATGCCACCAGTAGTCTGTGGATTGGTCCCTATCCCAGAATACTGTTTATGTTCTTATATCATTGTCTAATGCTGCCCTTCTACATCGGCAGTACCCCGGAGGAAGACTTGCAGAAGGTTGGAAAACTATCCGGCGTCGATGTTATGGAAAATGTGCTATTTTAGTATTTCTCCAGTAGGTTGCGCGAAGGAGAAGCCTCCACTTCTACGAAATTGATGATAAATAAAAAACACTATAGTAAATACTAGTGACATTTCTGCAAACAAACGGTATACTACAGTCCACGAAGACACTACATTAATTAATATTGTATATACAACAGTTTTCTTTTGCTACAGTATTTTTACTATTGTAAACTGTAGATGCTTCAGTATACTACAGCAAATTCTACTAGACTTTAGCTGGCAAAAACACGACAGTGAATTGACTGGAATCTAGGCTATTATACCACAGTCATCTACACTATTATACCACAGTCATCTATACTATTATACCACAGTCATCTATACTATTATACCACAGTCATCTATACTATTATACCACAGTCATCTATACTATTATACCACAGTCAACTACACTATTATACCACAGTCATCTATACTATTATACCACAGTCAACTACACTATTATACCACAGTCATCTATACTATTATACCACAGTCATCTATACTATTATACCACAGTCATCTATACTATTATACCACAGTCATCTATAATATTATACCACAGTCATCTATACTATTATACCACAGTCATCTATACTATTATACCACAGTCAACTACACTATTATACCACAGTCATCTATACTATTATACCACAGTCATCTAGACTATTATACCACAGTCATCTATACTATTATACCACAGTCATCTACACTATTATACCACAGTCATCTATACTATTATACCACAGTCATCTATACTATTATACCACAGTCATCTACACTATTATACCACAGTCATCTATACTATTATCACTATTATACCACAGTCATCTATACTATTATACCACAGTCATCTATACTATTATACCACAGTCATCTATACTATTATACCACAGTCATCTATACTATTATACCACAGTCATCTAGTCACTATACTATTATACCACAGTCATCTACACTATCTACACTAATATACCACAGTCATCTACACTATTATACCACAGTCATCTAGACTATTATACCACAGTCAACTATACTATTATACCACAGTCATCTATACTATTATACCACAGTCATCTAGACTATTATACCACAGTCATCTATACTATTATACCACAGTCAACTAGGCTATTATACCACAGTCATCTATACTATTATACCACAGTCATCTACACTATTATACCACAGTCATCTATACTATTATACCACAGTCATCTATACTATTATACCACAGTCATCTATACTATTATACCACAGTCATCTATACTATTATACCACAGTCACCACTATACTATTATACCACAGTCATCTATACTATTATACCACAGTCATCTACACTATTATACCACAGTCATCTATCTACTATTATACCACAGTCTATTATACCACAGTCATCTATACTATTATACCACAGTCATCTATACTATTATACCACAGTCATCTATACTATTATACCACAGTCATCTAGTCATCTATACTATTATACCACAGTCATAGATACTATACTATTATACCACAGTCAACTAGCTATTATACCACAGTCATCTACCACTATTATACCACAGTCATCTACACTATTATACCACAGTCATCTACACTATTATACCACAGTCATCTACTACTATTATACCACAGTCATCTATACTATTATACCACAGTCATCTAGACTATTATACCACAGTCAATCTAGGCTATTATACCACAGTCATCTATCACTATTATACCACAGTCATCTATACTATTATACCACAGTCAACTAGTCATCTACTATTATACCACAGTCATCTACACTATTATACCACAGTCATCTACACTATTATACCACAGTCATCTACACTATTATACCACAGTCATCTAGGCTATTATACCACAGTCATCTAGACTATTATACCACAGTCATCTATACTATTATACCACAGTCAACTATACTATTATACCACAGTCATCTAGACTATTATACCACAGTCAACTAGGCTATTATACCACAGTCATCTACACTATTATACCACAGTCATCTAGACTATTATACCACAGTCATCTACTCATCACTATTATACCACAGTCAACTATACTATTATACCACAGTCATCTACACTATTATACCACAGTCATCTAGTCATCTATACTATTATACCACAGTCATCTACACTATTATACCACAGTCAACTATACTATTATACCACAGTCATCTACACTATTATACCACAGTCAACTAGACTATTATACCACAGTCATCTATACTATTATACCACAGTCATCTATACTATTATACCACAGTCATCTATACTATTATACCACAGTCATCTATACTATTATACCACAGTCATCTATACTATTATACCACAGTCATCTAGGTCATCTACACTATTATACCACAGTCATCTAGGCTATTATACCACAGTCATCTATACTATTATACCACAGTCATCTATACTATTATACCACAGTCATCTATACTATTATACCACAGTCATCTAGGCTATTATACCACAGTCATCTACACTATTATACCACAGTCATCTACACTATTATACCACAGTCATACCACAGTCATCTATACTATTATACCACAGTCATCTACACTATTATACCACAGTCATACCACAGTCATCACTATTATACCACAGTCATCTACTATTATACCACAGTCATCTACACTATTATACCACAGTCATCTATACTATTATACCACAGTCATCTACACTATTATACCACAGTCATCTAACTATTATACCACAGTCATCTAGACTATTATACCACACTATTATACCACAGTCAACTAGGCTATTATACCACAGTCATCTAGACTATTATACCACAGTCAACTACACTATTATACCACAGTCAACTAGACCATTGTGCCACAGTCGTAGTGTCATTGAGTTCAGTCTATTTTTGTCATAGTGGTATGCACTTACATGACTATTATACCACACAGCCATGACTATTATACCACAGAACCCCAATGCAGGACATTATACCACAGGAATACTATTATCAGTAACTCATTTGAGACATACCACAGTCATCTGACTATTATACCAATCTGTCAATTAAGCGCCTGTTTAAAATCACAGCACTGCTCTGAGTACAACTATTTGACTTTAAGTGGAGTCATCTAGATTATGGTCAGTAAATATGAGGTCATATTTTCTTAGTCATCTACACTATTATACCACACGACTATTATACCACAGTCATCTACAGAGAAACCACAGTGTCCTTATAAAATCTATACTATTATCAGTGGTTGCCTATTATACACAGAGCTGCTGGGTCCAGTCACCGGTCCAAATCCCTGGTCCTGAAGGCCAGTCAAGACTATTATACCACAGTCATCTAAAACCAGTCACAGCATTATCCAGCCATGTTGGAATTCACTCCTTATGAATTTCCCAGTCATCTAGGCAAGACCACAGTCATCTAACTATTATACTTCAGCCTGAAGCCCAACTCTATTATACATGCAGGTATACCACAGTACACGTACATGTATACAAACACACTATTATACACACAGTCAACGCACAGTCATCGCTATTATACCACACGCACGCACAGTCACTATTATACACACACGTCATCACACACACACACACTATTATACACAGTCATCACACACAGTCACACACACAATCTATCTGCAACCCTCATTCCTCATCCTTTATACCACAGTCTCCTACATACCCCATTATTACTGATGATTCTGTACACTAGTATCACTGTATCTGGAGTCTGTACCACAGTCTTTGTGACAGTAGACCAGTGTCAGTTGGATGTCTGACTGTGTCACACCATTTAGGATGCAATTTAAGGGCTATTTGTCATTATCAGTCAACTATACTATTATACCACAGTCATCTCTATTATACCACAGTCTCTCTCTCTATCACAGTCTCTAAACAATAAATAATACAAATGAACAGTAAATATTACACTCATCTAGAAGTACCAAAAGTACAAAGACATTCCAAATGTCATATTATTATGTATGCAGTGTTATAACAGATGTGCAATTGGTTAAATTATACAAATCTAGGCTAAAATAAATCATCATAAATATGGGTTGTATTTACAATGGTGTTTGTTCTTCACTGGTTGCCCTTTTCTTATAGCAACAGGTCACGAATCATGCTGATGTGATGGCACTCTGTGGTGTTTAACCCAGTAGATATGAGAGTTTATCAAAATCGGGTTGGTTTTCAAGTTCTTTGTGGGTCTGTGTAATCTATACCAATAGTCTCTAATATGGTCAAACATTTGGCACGAGGTTAGGAAGGGCAGCTCACAGTTCCACCTATTATACCACAGACATTTTTATACCAAGTCTATGCTCACTCAGTCTATACCACATGGTCAAAGTTTTCCTTATGTTTATCAGTCACATTGGCCAGGTATTCTGCCACTGTGTACTCTCTGTTTAGGGCCAAATAGCATTCTAGTTTAAGCTGTCTTTTTTGTTAATTCTTTCCAATGTGTCAAGTAATTATCTTTTTTGTTGTCTATTGACTTGATGGCACACTGGAATTTCACCCAGTAGATATGTGAGTTTTTCAAAATTGGATTTGTTTTCGAATTCTTTGTGGATCTGTGTAATCTGAGGGAAATATGTCTCTAATATGGTCATACATTGGGCAGGAGGTTAGGAAGTGCAGCTCAGTTTCCACCTCATTTTGTGGGCAGTGAGCACATAATCTGTCTTCTCTTGAGAGCCAGGTCTGCCTACGGTGGCCTTTCTCAATAGCAAGGCTATGCTCACTGAGTCTGTACATAGTCAAAGCTTTTCTTAAGTTTGGGTCAGTCACAGTGGTCAGGTATTCTGCCACTGTTTACTCTGTTTAGGGCCAAATAGCATTCTAGTTTGCTCTGTTTTTTTGTTAATTCTTTTCAATCTGTCAAGTAATTATCTTTTTGTTTTCTCATGAATTGGTTGGGTCTAATTGTGTTCCTGTCCTGGGGCTCTGTGGGGTCTGTGTATGGTTGTGAACAGAGCCCCCGGACCAGCTTGCTTAGGGGACTCTTCTCCAGATTCATCTCTCTGTAGGTGATGGCTTTGTTATGGAAGGTTTGGGAATCGCTTCCTTTTAAGTCGTTGTAGAATTTAACGGCTCTTTTCTGGATTTTGATCATTAGCAGGAAGCGGCCTAATTCTGCTCTGCATGCATTATTTGGTGTTTTACATTGTACACAGAGGATAATTTTGCAGAATTCAATTTGGTGTTAGTCCTATTTTGTGAATTCTTGGTTGGTGAGCGGACCCCAGACCTCACAACCATAAAGGGCAATGGCCTCTATGAATGGTTCAAGTATTTTTAACCAGATGCTAATTTGTATGTTGAATTTTATGTTCCTTTTGATGGCGTAGAAGGCCTTTCTTGCCTTGGCTCTCAGATCGATCTCAGCTTTGTCGAAGTTACCTGTGTCGCTGATGTTTAGGCCAAGGGAGGTATAGGTTTTTGTGTGCTCCAGGGCAACGGTGTCTAGAATTTGTATTTGTGGTCCTGGCGACTGGACCTTTTTTGGAACACTTCGTGAGAGTCACTGTCAGGGCCCAGGTCTGGCAGAATCTGTGCAGAAGATCTAGGTGCTGCTGTACGCCCTCCTTGGTTGGTGACATAAGCACCAGGTCTTCAGCAAGCAGTAGATATTTGACTTCAGATTCTAGTAGGGTGAGGCCGGGTCATCTGCAGACTGTTCTAGTCCCCAGTCGCCAATATCGTTGATATATACATTGCCTTGCAGTCAAAGTATTCGGCCTCCTTGAACTTTGCGACCTTTTGCCACATTTCAGGCTTCAAACATAAAGATATAAAACTGTATTTTTTTGTGAAGAATCAACAACAAGTGGGACACAATCATGAAGTGGAACGACATTTCTTGGATATTTCAAACTTTTTTAACAAATCAAAAACTGAAAAATTGGGCTATTATACCACAGTCAAAATTATTCAGCCCCTTTACTTCCAGTGCAGCAAACTCATCTCCAGAAGTTCAGTGAGGATCTCTGAATCATCCAATGTTGACCTAAATGACTAATGATGATAAATACAATCCACCTGTGTGTAATCAAGTCTCGTATAAATGCACCTGCACTGTGATAGTCTCAGAGGTCCGTTAAAAGCGCAGAGAGCATCATGAAGAACAAGGAACACACCAGGCAGGTCCGAGATACTGTTGTGAAGAAGTTTAAAGCTGGATTTGGATACAAAAAGATTTCCCAAGCTTTAAATTATCCCAAGGAGCACTGTGCAAGCGATAATATTGAAATGGAAGGAGTATCAGACCACTGCAAATCTACCAAGACCTGGCCGTCCCTCTAAACTTTCAGCTCATACAAGGAGAAGACTGATCAGAGATGCAGCCAAGAGGCCCATGATCACTCTGGATGAACTGCAGAGATCTACAGCTGAGGTGGGAGACTCTGTCCATAGGACAACAATCAGTCGTATATTGCACAAATCTGGCCTTTATGGAAGAGTGGCAAGAAGAAAGCCATTTCTTAAAGTCAACTATATCCATAAAAAGTGTTGTTTAAAGTTTGCCACAAGCCACCTGGGAGACACACCAAACATGTGGAAGAAGGTGCTCTGGTCAGATGAAACCAAAATTGAACTTTTTGGCAACAATGCAAAACGTTATGTTTGGCGTAAAAGCCACACAGCTCATCACCCTGAACACACCATACCCACTGTCAAACATGGTGGTGGCAGCATCATGGTTTGGGCCTGCTTTACTTCAGCAGGGACAGGGAAGATGGTTAAAATTGATGGGAAGATGGATGGAGCCAAATACAGGACCATTCTGGAAGAAAACCTGATGGAGTCTGAAAAAGACCTGAGACTGGGACGGAGATTTGTCTTCCAACAAGACAATGATCCAAAACATAAAGCAAAATCTACAATGGAGTGGTTCCAAAATAAACATATCCAGGTGTTAGAATGGCCAAGTCAAAGTCCAGACCTGAATCCAATCGAGAATCTGTGGAAAGAACTGAAAACTGCTGTTCACAAATGCTCTCCATCCAACCTCACTGAGCTCGAGCTGTTTTGCAAGGAGGAATGGGAAAAAATTTCAGTCTCTCGATGTGCAAAACTGATAGAGACATACCCCATTATTACTGATGATTCTGTGAGTATCACTTACAGCTGTAATCGCAGCAAAAGGTGGCGCTACAAAGTATTAACTTAAGGGGGCTGAATAATTTTGCACGCCTTGTGGTATTCCAATAAAACACTCTGTAGTATTCCAATAGAATGCCTTGTATTATGCCTTGTGGTATTCCAATATAATGCTCTGTAGGGTTAAAGCTGTGGTGTGGAGCAGGCGGTGGTGTCCTTGGACTGTCCAGTAATACCTTGGGGGATGGCACATAGAGAGAGATAGGTCACATCTGGACAGCGTCCAGCTGAGCTTAAGCCTAGGCATTAACCCTGAAGACTAACCCGAGGTTCAACTGAGCTTAAGCCTAGGCATTAACCCTGAAGACTAAACCCAGGTTCAACTAAGCTTAAGCCTAGGCATTAACCCTGAAGACTAAACCAGGTTCAACTGAGCTTAAGCCTAGGCATTAACCCTGAAGACTAAACCCAGGTTCAACTAAGCTTAAGCCTAGGCATTAACCCTGAAGACTAAACCCAGGTTCAACTGAGCTTAAGCCTTAACCCTAAAGACTATCTCTCTGCCTCTCTTTCTTTCTCTCTTTATCTCTTGTTCTATCTCTGCATCTCACGTTCTATCTCTGTATCTCTTTCTCTCTCTCGCAATCTCTCTGAGGCAATACAATCTTGGTCTCTTTGCACTGTCACTGACAGCAGATAATGCACAGGGCATTCAAGACAAGGGTCCCAGCAAGTCTCATCAACACCTCTAACATGGTTACTTAGGGGCGAGACAGTTGGAAAGAGAAAGGAATGACAACTGACAAAGTGAAGGAAAGAGAGAGAGGAACTTAGGGTAAGAAGGATGGAGAAAGGAGCATGGGAAAGAGGGGAGGGAGAGGGAGAAAGAGGGGGAGAGAGAGAGAGAAAGAGGGGGAGAGAGAAAGAGAAAGAGGGGAGAGATAGAGAGAAAGAGGGGAGAGAGAGAGAAAGAGGGGAGAGAGAGAGAGAAAGAGGGGGAGAGAGAGAAAGCGGAGGAAGAGAGACATAATGACAGAAATGGAGGGAGGTAGTGAGGGAGAGAAAGAAAGAAGGGAGAGAGAGACATAAAATGACAGAAATGGAGGGACGTAGTGAGGGAGAGAGAGAAAGAAATGAAGGCGTCCATCTTCAGAAGGTGTTTTGATTCTGCCCAGCAGGCTCCACTCTTGTTGGTTGTTGCTGACACCTCCTCATGGCTGAAAGCCTAGAGACAACAAAACAGGGGCCAGAACAGCACTACAGTTCTGCACACACAGAGAACCAGACAGGGGACAGAACAGCACTACTGTTCTGCACACACAGAGAACCAGACAGGGGCCAGAACAGCACTACTGTTCAGCACACATAGAGAACCAGACAGGGGCCAGAACAGCACTACTGTTCAGCACACAGAGAACCAGACAGGGGCCAGAACAGCACTACTGTTCAGCACACAGAGAACCAGACAGGGGCCAGAACAACACTACTGTTCTGCACACACAGAGAACCAGACAGGGGCCAGAACAGCACTACTGTTCTACACACACAGAGAACCAGACAGAGGCCAGAACAGCACTACTGTTCTACACACACAGAGAACCAGACAGGGGCTAGAACAACACTACTGTTCTGCACACATAAAGAACCAGACAGGGGCCAGAACAGCACTACTGTTCTGCACACACAGAGAACCAGACAGGGGCCAGAACAGCACTACTGTTCGGCACACATAGAGAACCAGACAGGGACCAGAACAGCAATTCTGTTCTGCACACACATATAGGAGAGGAGACCGACAGGGAGAAATTGCTTTCAAGTCACAGTGCTGACGTGGTTATACTGTTTGGCTATCTTTTTCTAAAGCCAAATTAGTTGCAAAAACCTGAGTTCTTTTGTGACAGAAAATAAGCATCTTAGTCTTTCAGTAAGTACCTCCCCATATTCCCTCATTTAGTCCATTTCTCTCTGTGTTATGCTCTGAAAATGACTACCTAATTGACAACATTAATGAAAACATAATACGCCACTCGTGACCGTCCACACACACAACCCTCTACTGATGGGTTATCTCAGCTAATCCTCAGTCAATCTGAGTTCACCAGCTCTGTTCTCTGGGCGCTGAAGACGTGGATGTCGATTAAGGCTGCCCCACGCACCTCTCGGATTCAGAGGAAGACACATTTCAGTTGAAGGCATTCAGTTGTACAAATGACATACCCAAATCTAACTGCCTGTAGCTTGTTACCATTTGAAAGGAAACACTTTGAAGTGTGTGGAAATCTGAAAGGAATGTATGAGAATATAACACAATAGATCTGGTAATAGATAATACAAAGAAAGAAAAAAATCCATTTTTTTTTGTACCTTATTGAAATGCCAGGCCAGGTGCAATATTATTCCAGCCCTGGTGCAATTTAGATTTTGGTCACTAGATGGCAGCAGTGTATGTGCTAAGTTTTAGACTGATCCAGTGAACCATTGCATTTATGTTCAAAATGTTGTGTCAAGACTGCCCAAATATGCCTAATTGGTTTATTAACAACTTTTCAAGTTCATAACTGTGCCCTCTCCTCAAACAATGGCATGGTATTATTTCACTGTAATAGCTACTGTAAATTGGACAGTGCAGTTAGATTAACACGAATTTAAGCTTTCTGCCAATAACAGATATGTCTACGTCCTGGGAAATGTTCTTGTTATTTACAACTTTATGCTAATCACATTAGCCTACGTTAGCTCAACAGTCCCGTAGGTGGGACACCGATCTGTAGAGATCCTTAAAAGGTTTTAACACCATTCATCAGCCGGGCCACTTATGTGTGCATACCTCATGGAGTCACCCTCTCTCTCTAACACACTATCTACACCAGACACTTCAGCTAGCGTAAATCTCAGAGACATGTCCTTGGACTGCCCAGTAAGACATTGGAAGATGGCAGGTAGAGAGAGATAGCTTACATCTGGACAGCGTTTTGATTCTACAGTTTCTCCCTGCCACAGATGCTCCCCAAACGGCTGGACCAATAAACCCTTCAAAAGTAAGCCATTATACAGCAGCCTGCCTTGTTAATGTGGCTGTTGACTGGACACAGACAGAGTTTCTAAGGGTTGTGGTTTGTTTCATTTCACCTGTCTGGCCTGTGTCAGGAACATACTACATCCCTGGTACTGTAAGATAAGAACTCACTGTGGGGATCACAACTGAAGCTCAGGAAAATCAGTGATTAGGCCACAAAGCGCATGTGACCATCAGGAATAGAACATGAGTTATGTGTATGCTAAAAGACCCTGTTATCCAACTGAGCTGAAGCCTAGGCATTAACTCTGAAGACTAAACCCAGGTTCTCTTTCTCACACACACACACACACACACACACACACACACACACACACACACACACACACACACACACACACACACACACACACACGTTTTCATCAGATATAAAGCCAGTGTGGCTGTCCAAGGTAATGGAACACTCTGTTCTCTTACAGAGATCTGAAGGCTTCAGGGTTGTGGCCACCAAGATGTCAAGGGCCAAGATGTCAGGGGCCAAGATTTCAGGAGCCAAGATGTCTGGATGTCAGGGGCCAAGATGTGAGCGAGATGTGAGAGAGAGACTATTTGGGTTGCACTGTGAGTAGCAACGGTCATCGAAATAGTTTTTTTTGCAAATAAGAAAAAAACGATGCTAAGAAATATAACAGCTGGTCGAAGATACTCCAAACTTTTAGAATTAAACTCAAGTATAGCACTCAATTTTTTACTGCAATAGGCAAAACATTATATATATTTTTTGCATTCATATATACAGCGCAATCAGAAAATATTCAGACCACTTCACTTTTTTCACATTTTGTTACTTCACAGCCTTATTCAAAAATGTATTAAATTGTTTTTTCCCCCTCATCAACCTACACACATGCCCCGTAATGACAAAGTAAAAACAGGTTAGCATATTTATAAAACATAAAAAAACTGAAATATTACATTTACATATTTAGACCTTTTTTGCTATTTTGTTGCTTTACATCCTGTAATTTAAATGGATTTTTATTTGGATTTCATGTAATGGCAAAATAGTCCAAATTGGTGAAGTGAAATAAAATAAATAACGGAAAAGTGGTGCATTTGTATTCACCCCCTTTGCTATGAAGCCCTTAAATAAGATTTGGTGCAACCAATTACCTTCAGAAGTCACGTAATTAGTGAAATAAAGTCCACCTGTGTGCAATCTAAGTGTCACACGATCTGTCACATAATCGCAATATATATTCACCCGTTCTGAAAGGCCCCAGAGTCTGCAACACCACCAAGCAAGTGACACCATGAAGACCAAGGAGCTCTCCAAACAGGTCAGGGACAAAGGTGTGGAGAAGTACAGATCAGGGTTGGGTTATAAATAAATATCCGAAACTTTGAACATCCCACAGAGCACCATTAAATCCATTATAAAAAAATTGAAAGAATATGGCACCACAACAAACCTGCCAAGAGAGGGCCGCCCACCAAAACTCACGGACCAGGCAAGTAGGGCATTAATCAGAGGGGTAACAAAGAGACCAAAGATGACCCTGAAGGAGCTGCAAAGCTCCACAGAGGAGGTTGGAGTATCTGTCCATAGGACCACTTTAAACCGTACACGCCAAAGAGCTGAAAAAAGCCATTCCTTAAAGAAAAAAATAAGCAAACACGTTTGGTGTTCACAAAAAAAGGATTGTGGGAGACTCCCCAAACATATGGAAGAAGGTACTCTATTCAGAATAGACAAAAATTGAGCTTTTTGGCCATCAAGGAAAACATTATGTCAGGCGCATATCCAACACCTCTCATCACCCCGAGAACAACATCCCCACAGTGAAGCATGGTGGTGGCAGCATCATGCTGTGGAGAGGTTTTTCATCGGAAGAAACTGGGAAACTGGTAAGAATTGAAGGAATGATGGATGACTCTAAATACAGGGAAATTCTTGAGGGAAACCTGTTTGTCTTCCAGAGATTGAGACTGGGACGGAGGTTCACATTCCAGCAAGAAAATGACCCTAGGCATACTGCTAAAGCAACACTTGACTGGTTTAAGGGAAAACATGTAAATGTCTTGGAATGGTATAGTCAAAGTCCAAGACCTCAATACAATTGAGAATCTGTGGTATGACTAAAAGATTGAAGGTACACTAGCGGAACCAATCCAACTTGAAGAAGCTGGAGCAGTTTTTATTTGAAGAATGGCAAAACTTCCAGCGGCTAGATGTGCCAAGCTTATAGAGACATACCCCAAGAGACCTGCAGCTGTAATTGCTGCAAAAGATGGCTCTCCAAAGTATTGGCTTTGGGGGGGTGAATAGTTATGCACACTCAAGTTTTTTTGGTTTTATTTATTGTCTATGGAATGGAACCAAATTATATTTGTCTTTTTAAATAGGATAGATGGGCTATTTGGGCTACAGTTTCAGTCAAATGTGATAGTCTGTCTATAACCAGCCTGAGTAGGCCTACATCTCCATTAGGTTAAATGTGATAGTCTGTCTATAACCAGCCTGATTAGGCCTATATCTCCATTAGGTTAAATGTGATAGTCTGTCTATAACCAGCCTGATTAGGCCTATATCTCCATTAGGTGATAGTCTGTCTATAACCAGCCTGATTAGGCCTGTAACTCCATTCCTATTCTATTCAGAGATTAGAGAAATCAATCAAATTGGAAATGAGCTTTTATCAGTTAAAATACAATGCATGTCTGTTGACTTCTGAAAAATTCACTTGCGTTCGGCCCCGCCCCTCCTACCCAGCCAATCAGGAGTCTATACTGCTTTGCGACTGTGGCGTACTGCATATTTTTTTACGCAACGGTATGTGCTAAATTGCATGTGATGATGAGTACATAGTATGCAGTTTAAGTATCTAGTATGCTTAAACTGCATAACATGCCAATGTATTCCACGGAGACCATTTCAGCCATTTCTCTCTCTCTCTCTCTCTCTCACACACACACACACACACACACACACACACACACACACACACACACACACACACACACACACACACACACACACACACACACACACACACACACACACACACACACACACACACACACACACACAGGGGCTAAATGCTGGGAGGCCAGATGTTTACAGTCTTCCCCTGGGTGTTGGGAAGGGTAATATCTGACCAATTTCACAATCTCTTTTCTCTGGAATAAAACATCTGTTGTAAATGGCTGAGGCAAACAGAAGACAAGGCAGCAAGAATAAGTTGGTCGGATCATGCTTCCTGCAACACAAGAGATGTGGGGTTAGACTCTTGCAAGGGTTGCTTTTAATAACAAAAATCACATGTTGTTTTGCATACATTCCACAGCATCTTTGCCTTTCTGATAGACTTCATCACAATTAAACATGTTTCTAACTCTAATAAAAAGGGAGCAGGGTTGTTGCAGTAATATTATAAATCTGAAAGTCAGGAGAGTCCATTCCTCATTTTACCTGTCACCCTTCTCTTATTTCATTAAGACTACCAGCAAGCCTTAACACTGATTTGATTGTACTGTAGCCTATATAATCTGACACTCACTATGACCCTCTCCTCTCCTCTCCTCTCCTCTCCTCTCCTCTCCTCTCCTCTCCTCTCCTCTCCTCTCCTCTCCTCTCCTCTCCTCTTCTCTTCTCTTCTCTTCTCTTCTCTTCTCTTCTCCTCATTTACATGATATCCTATGAGTCCCAGCCCCAGTCTGCCTACTCTGTATCTGGACAAACACACACACACACACACAAACCATCTGCCTCTAGTTGACCTTGAACCAACCATAATTTCTAGGGAGTATTTGTATTTTTTATGGATCCCAATTAGCTGCTGCTACTCTTCCTGGGGTCTGTCAAAATTAAGACAGTTATAGAGGAGTCTAGGTGTGACAAAACTAGAGCCTGTTGGACCTGCCTTGCTGTTTAAGAAGGTTGAGCAGCGCTTAACTATGGACAAACCAGAATGGTGCCGGAGGAGATTTACCAATTTACCAAAGATTTGCCGTTTTACCTATTCTGCTACTGTGTGGGGTTTTTTCACATTATTTGTAACTTATTTTGTACATAATGTTTCTGCCACTGTCTTTTATGACCAAAGAGAGCCTCTGGATATCAGGACAGAGATTACTCACCTTGTACTGGTTGAAGAGTTTTTCTTTAACATCCTTGTCATTCGCAGGAGAAAGAGACAGAGATATTGGAGACGTTGGTTGGGGTGTCTTTTAAGGATCCGACTGCGAGTGGGAAATCTGCCTCTACCATCAGTCCTATTAGCCAATGTACAATCATTGGAAAGCAAAATAGATGAGCTACGATCACGAATATCCTACCAACGGGACATTAAAAACTGTAATACCTTATGTTTCACCAAGTCATGGTTGAACGACAACATGGATAAGATACGGCTGGCGGGATTGAAACTGCATCGTCAAGACAGAACAGCTGCTTCCGGTAAGATAAAAGGGTGGCGGTCTGTGTATATTTGTAAACAACAGGTGAGCAAACAGGAAAATGCTCATCCAGAGGTGGCGCTCCTAGTGGTCAAGGACTTTAATGCAGGGAAACTTAAATCCGTTTTAACCGAATTTCTGCCAGCATGTTAAATGTGATACCAGAGGAAAAAGAACTCTAGACCACCTTTACTCCACACACAGAGACACGTACAAAGCACTCCCTCACCCTCCATTTGGCAAATCAGGCCATAATTCCTCCTGATTCCTGCTTACAAGCAAAAACTAAAGCAGGAAGCACCAGTGACAAGGAGTCGGTGGAAGTCGTGACAGTACCTCCCCCCCCCCTTCTTGACGCGCGGCTATAGCTGCGCACCGACACCGGACTCGGGGCCGACCCGGAAGCGGAGGGTGAACTCTTCGAAGTGGTTCAATGCCGCATCTCCTTCTGATACTGACTGTTAGCATTTAGCATTTAGTCTATAGCAGCTTCCCATATCAACGGGCTTTAGGGGAGGCAGATGAACCTGTAGCTATATTACTTAAACAGTATTTAACATGAGATCCTCTCTAAACTTTACAGGAATGTGGTTCTGAATATAAACAGCAACACCTCCCCCATTGACATTTCTGTCTTTTCTGTAGATGTTATAACCTTGTATTGCTGCCACTGTATCATCAACAGTATTGTCTAAGTGAGTTTCAGAGATCAGGATGTTCAGTCAGGATATGAATGTCATCTGTTACTAGCAAGTTATTAATTTCATGAACCTTGTTTCTTAAGAGGCTCCTCTGTCCTCCACTCAATACCTGTATTAATGGCCCCTGTTTGAACTTGTTATCAGTATAAACGACACTTGTCCACAACCTCAAACAGTCACACTCCAAACTCCACTATGGCCAAGACCAAAGAGCTGTCAAAGGACACCAGAAACAAAATTGTAGACCTGCACCAGGCTGGGAAGCTTTGTTTGAATAAATCAACTGTGGGAGAAATTATTAGGAAATGGAAGACATACAAGACCACTGATAATCTCCCTCGATCTGGGGCTCCACGCAAGATCTCACCCCGTGGGGTCAAAATTATCACAAGAACGGTGAGCAAAAATCCCAGAACCACACGGGGGGACCTAGTGAATGACCTTCAGAGAGCTGGGACCATAGTAACAAAGCCTACCATCAGTAACACACTACGCCGCCAGGGACTCAAGTCCTGCAGTGCCAGACGTGTCCCCCTGCTTAAGCCAGTACATGTCCAGGCCCGTCTGAAGTTTGCTAGAGAGTATTTGGATGATCCAGAAGAAGATTGGGAGAATGTCATATGGTCAGATGAAACCAAAATATAACTTTTTGGTAAAAACTCAACTCGTCGTGTTTGGAGGACAAAGAATTCTGAGTTGCATCCAAAGAACACCATACCTACTGTGAAGCATGGGGGTGGAAACATCATGATTTGGGGCTGTTCTTCTGCAAAGGGACCAGGACGACTGATCCGTGTAAAGGAAAGAATGAACGGGGCCATGTATCGTGAGATTTTGAGTGAAAACCTCCTTCCATCAGCAAGGGCATTGAAGATGAAACGTGGCTGGGTCTTTCAGCATGACAATGATCCCAAACACACCGCCCGGACAATGAAGGAGTGGCTTCGTAAGAAGCATTTCAAAGTCCTGGAGTGGCCTAGCTAGTCTCTAGATCTCAACCCCATAGAAAATCTTTGGAGGGAGTTGAAAGTCCGTGTTGCCCAGCAACAACCCCAAAACATCACTCCTCTAGAGGAGATCTGCATGGAGGAATGGGCCAAAATACCAGCAACAGTGTGTGAAAACCTTGTGAAGACTTACAGAAAACATTTGACCTCTGTCATTGCCAACAAAGGGTATATAACAAAGTATTGAGATAAACTTTTGTTAATGACCAAATACTTATTTTCCACCATAATTTGCAAATAAATTCATTAAAATCCTACAATGTGATTTTCTGGATTTTCTTTTCTAATTTTGTCTGTCATAGTTGAAGTGTACCTAAGATGAAAATTACAGGCCTCTCTCATCTTTTTAAGGGGGAGAACTTGCACAATTGGTGGCTGACTAAATACTTTTTTGTCCCACTGTATGTTAACGTGGGCTTATTTGAGCACTTTTCTGGGATGCTTGCTTGTTTTCCTTCATGCACTGATGTTATGTACATTTGAAGTCGGAAGTTTACATACACCTTAGCCAAATACATTTAAACTCAGTTTTTCACAATTCCTGACATTTCATCCTAGTAAAAAGTCCCTGTCTTAGGTCAGGTAGGATCACCACTTTATTTTAAGAATGTGAAATGTCAGAATAATAGCAAAGAGGATGATTTATTTCAGCATCGTAACAAGGTCCTTTGCTGTTATTCTGGGATTTATTTGCACTTTTCGCACCAAAGTACGTTCATCTCTAGGAGACAGAACTTGTCTTCTTCCTGAGCGGTATGATGGCTGCGTGGTCCCATGGTGTTTATACTTGCGTACTTGTAACGAATGTCATCGGGAGAAGGAGAAGAGGACCAAGGTGCAGCGTGGTAAGTATTCATAATATGTTTAATAAATACGAAACACTTGAATAAAAACAACAAACGAATAGTTCTGCAAGGTGCAATACACAAAACAGAAAACAACTACCCACAAAACCCATGTGGGCAAGAGCTACCTAAGTATGGTTCTCAATCCGAGACAACAACAGACAGCTGTCCCTGATTGAGAACAATACCCGGTCAAAAACAACGATATACAAAAACATAGAAAAAAGAACACAGAATGCACACCCTAGTCACACCCTGGCCTAACCAAAATAGAGAATAAAAAGCCTCTCTATGGCCAGGGTGTGACAGTCCCCCCCCAAAGTTGCAGAAAACATGACTCTAAAGGGGAGGGTCCGGGTGGGCCTTCTTTACTGCGGTGGCTCGGGTGCGGGACGTAGACCCCGCTCCCACCTCAGTCTTGGCCCACTCAGGTGGCGCCTCTGGAGCGGGGAGCCTCGCAGCGGGCCCTGGACTGAAGAACTCGTAGAGGGCACCACTGGACTGAAGGGCGCCTCTGGACTGAGAGACTGCGATTCTGGCAGCTCCGGAGTGAAGTGCGACTCTGGCAGCTCCGGAGTGAAGGGCGACTCTGGCAGCTCCGGAGTGAAGTGCGACTCTGGCAGCTCCGGAGTGAAGGGCAACTCTGGCAGCTCCGGAGTGAAGGGCAACTCTGGCAGCTCCGGAGTGAAGAGCGACTCTGGCGGCTCCGGAGTGAAGAGCGACTCTGGCGGCTCCGGAGTGAAGAGCGAGTCTGGCAGCTCCGGAGAGATGGGCGACTGGCGGCTCCGGAGTGATGGGCGACTCTGGCAGCTCCGGAGTGAAGGGCGACTCTGGCAGCTCCGGAGTGATGGGCGACTGGCGGCTCCGGAGTGAAGGGCGACTCTGACGGCTCCGGAGTGATGGGCGACTGGCGGCTCCGGAGTGACGGGCGGCTCATGACATTTTTTGAAGGCACAGTCAACTTAGTGTATGTAAACTTCTGACTTACTGGAATTGTGATAGAGTGAATTATAAGTGAAATAATCTGTCTGTAACAGCTGTTGGAAAAATTACTTGTGTCATGCACAAAGTAGATGTCCTAACTGACTTACCAAAACTATAGTTCGTTCACAAGAAATTTGAAAATGTGTTTTAATGACTCTAACCCAACTGTATGTAAACTTCCGACTTCAAATGTATGTTTGTGCAGGGTGAGCTGCACACAGTGGATTTCCTACTAGGGCACACCGCCTCAGTGCTAACAGTATAAATCTGGTTCATAGGCACGATTGCTGCATACAATAGCTGTAGGATCAGCAGAGGCATTCAGGGCAGTTAGAGGGACCTAAATTAGGTTACTTACATTGTGTCTACCAACGCCCCTGGTATAATGCACATTTGCTGAAGCATTATGATGACTCAACGACACAATAGTAGGGGTTAGCTGAGCTGGGCTCGGGTCATTGATGAGTCATTGTCTCAACGCAGCCTTGTAATGCTGTGAAAGGATCCAAGAAACCCAGATGATTTGGGTGGATCCCATCCTCCTTATAAAACATGTTTTGCTTCCAAAAGGTAACGAAATTGTCAACAAAAGTTACACCCATTGAGCTGCAATAATCACATAGCCGGTTGTGAAGATAATGATTCCTGCTAAAGCGTTCAATGCCATGATTCAGAGAGGACACAGGGGCAGATATGATGGGTCTTTTATTAGTGTCTAGCAGAGAGTCAATCACCTCTGTGAAATCCAGTTTCAACTGTTCAGAGCTGCCCTTCGTAATGTCATTAAAACCCACATGGACTACTGTAAATCGCTGTCTATATCGTGGCCTGGTACATTCGGGAGCAGCTCAGTAGGTGGGACACGTTTCAGCACAATGGTTTGATGAAAATAGACTCAAAGCACAAGTCCCATGCTGCTTGAGTTGCTGTTGTAATCAGCTGTATTGACTAATGTAGGGGCCCTTTTCATTCCAGCCTGTATTGACTACTGTAGGGGCTCTATAGTTCCGGCCTGTATTGACTACTGTAGGGGCTCTATAGTTCCGGCCTGTATTGACTACTGTAGGGGCTCTATAGTTCCGGCCTGTATTGACTACTGTAGGGGCTCTGTAGTTCCAGCCTGTATTGACTACTGTAGGGGCCCCTTTCATTCTGGCCTGTATTGACTACTGTAGGGGCTCTGTAGTTCCAGCCTGTATTGACTACTGTAGGGACCCCTTTCATTCCGGCCTGTATTGACTACTGTAGGGGCCCCTTTCATTCCAGCCTGTATTGACTACTGTAGGGGCCCCTTTCATTCTGGCCTGTATTGACTACTGTAGGGGCTCTGTAGTTCCAGCCTGTATTGACTACTGTAGGGACCCCTTTCA
This sequence comes from Oncorhynchus masou masou, assembly GCF_036934945.1. Lineage (NCBI taxonomy): Eukaryota > Metazoa > Chordata > Actinopteri > Salmoniformes > Salmonidae > Oncorhynchus > Oncorhynchus masou. The sequence goes on along the minus strand of NC_088243.1, from coordinate 7,709,112 downwards.
TTCCGGCCTGTATTGACTACTGTAGGGGCTCTGTAGTTCCGGCCTGTATTAACTACTGTAGGGGCCCCTTTCATTCTGGCCTGTATTGACTACTGTAGGGGCCCCTTTCATTCCAGACTGTATTGACTACTGTAGGGGCCCCTTTCATTCTGGCCTGTATTGACTACAGTAGGGCTCTATAGTTCCAGCCTGTATTGACTTCTGTAGGGGCCCCTTTCATTCCAGACTGTATTGACTACAGTAGGGGCCCCTTTCATTCCAGTCTGTATTGACTACTGTAGGGGCCCATTTCAATCCAGCCTGTATTGACTACTCTATAAGTAGTCTACTCTATAAGTACTATATAAGCTCTATAATTCCAGACTGTATTGACTACTATAGGGGCTCTATAGTTCCAACCTGTATTGACTACTGTAGGGGCCCCTTTCATTCCAGACTGTATTGACTACTGTAGGGGCTCTATAGTTCCAACCTGTATTGACTACTGTAGGGGCTCTTTAGTTCCAGAGGGAAGCATCATGGGAATACAAATACATTCCAATAGAACAGCTCAGATGCAGGCCAAACAGCCATCTCATCAGATAGACACTGGTAGCAGTTCACATTAGCATCGTAATGAGACATGGTTTATGTCAACCCTCCCGTACACACTCTCGCTGGCAGCTTCACACACACACACACACACACACACACACACACACACACACACACACACACACACACACACACACACACACACACACACACACACACACACACACACACACACACACACACACACACACACACACACACACACACACACACACACACACACACACACACACACACACACACACACACAGGGGCTAAACGCTGGGTGGCCTTGTTGTGACTAACAAAATGTCCCCAGTTTGAATTAATTTACTAGTCTTGTGGGGACTTCTGGTCTTCATGTATAGTTAAACATGTCCACACACACTCTCTCACACTCTCTCACACACTCTCTCTCTCTCTCTCTCTCTCTCTCTCTCTCTCTCTCTCTCTCTCTCCCTCTCTCGCTCTCTGGCAGCCAATGTTGTTTAACGATTTCTTTCCGCTCCAGAATCTTATCTTCCTTTACTGATAGGGCCAAGTTACTACTGTCCGTTGTTTCAAAACAAGACGATAGAAAGAGTAAACAGCAGCTATGACTTCAGATATGTGTCTTCCTGTCCTAGGTCCTCTAAACAGAAGCTATGACTTCAGATTTGAGTCTTCCTGTCCTAGGTCCTCTAAACAGAAGCTATGACTTCAGATTTGAGTCTTCCTGTCCTAGGTCCTCTAAACAGAAGCTATGACTTCAGATTTGAGTCTTCCTGTCCTAGGTCCTCTAAACAGAAGCTATGACTTCAGATTTGAGTCTTCCTGTCCTAAGTCCTCTAAACAGAAGCTATGACTTCAGATATGTGTCTTCCTGTCCTAGGTCCACTAAAGTTTGACCACTTAGAGCCTGAGAAGCAGCTTTTCATTGATGAGGAATCCCTAGTAATATGATTCACGGTAAGTTCAGTAGTGATTCACGGTAAGTTCAGTAGTGATTCACGGTCTGTTCAGTAGTGATTCACAGTCAATTCAGTAGTGGGGCTGACTGACCAGCATCCTGAATGACAAGCATCCGGAATGAGTCCCCAGCACCGCAATTCCTCAGAGGACGCAGAGGAGTTTGGGTTAGAGGTCCTGCTACAGGACGTCGGTCCGCTCGCTACTCTTCGTCTCTTGCTGAGTGTGTGGATGGCGCAGGCAGGAAACTAAGAGATGCTCTGTTGCTTTATATCAGGAGATATCCTTCTCTGTTCGTATTATTGCCATTTCCATTCAAGTAATACGTTGTTTCCATGGAATGGATTATGTTACATATAAACACATGACGGGTGGAATAATGCAAGTGGCCGGTTGTAGCACTGGTCTTTAGAGTAGGTGGTCTCTCTATCTCTCTCTCTCTCTCTACCTCTCTCTACCTCTCTCTCTACCTCTCTTTCTTACCTCTCTCTCTACCTCTCTCTCTACCTCTCTTTCTTACCTCTCTCTCTTACCTCTCTCTACCTCTACCTCTACCTCTCTCTCTACCCCTCTCTCTACCTCTCTCTACCTCTCTTTCTTACCAGAATCTTACCTCTCTCTCTACCTCTCTTCTACTTCTGTCTAGGTCCTCTCTATGACTTCTTACCTGTCTAGGTCCTCTCTATGACTTCTAGTCTTCCTCTACCTCTACAGAAGCTACACTACTTCAGATTTGAGTCTTCTCCTCTCTAGCTATGACTTCTCTACCTCTCCTCTCTACTTCTATGTGTCTCTACCTAAAGTTTCTCTACCTTTCTCTCTACCTATATGATTCTAAGTTCTACCTCTTCTAGTGATTCACGGTCTGTTCCTCTGACCAGCATCCTGAATGACAACCTCTCTCTCTAGGTCCTCTCTCTCTACTCTTCTCTCTCTACCTCTCTCTTTATATCAGGAGATACCTCTCTACCTACGTTGTTTCCTCATATAAACACTCTCTCTCTAGCCTCTCTCTCCTACCTACCTCTACCTCTCTACCTCTCTACCTCTCTCTACTCTCTCTCTACCTTTCTCTCTACCTTTCTCTCTCTACCTCTCT
>NC_088243.1:7693992-7701492 GCF_036934945.1 Oncorhynchus masou masou | reverse complement strand
AGATGAGACACAGATCCTAATGTGAACCTGTTCCCCAGATGAGACACAGATCCTAATGTGAACCTGTTCCCCAGATGAGACACAGATCCTAATGTGAACCTGTTCCCCAGATGAGACACAGATCCTAATGTGAACCTGTTCCCCAGATGAGACACAGATCCTAATGTGAACCTGTTCCCCAGATGAGACACAGATCCTAATGTGAACCTGTTCCCCAGATGAGACACAGATCCTAATGTGAACCTGTTCCCCAGATGAGACACAGATCCTAATGTGAACCTGTTCCCCAGATGAGACACAGATCCTAATGTGAACCTGTTCCCCAGATGAGACACAGATCCTAACCTGTTCCCCAGATGAACCTGTTCCCTGTTCCCCAGATGAGACACAGATCCTAATGTGAACCTGTTCCCCAGATGAGACACAGATCCTAATGTGAACCTGTTCCCCAGATGAGACACAGATCCTAATGTGAACCTGTTCCCCAGATGAGACACAGATCCTAATGTGAACCTGTTCCCCAGATGAGACACAGATCCTAATGTGAACCTGTTCCCCAGATGAGACACAGATCCTAATGTGAACCTGTTCCCCAGATGAGACACAGATCCTAATGTTGAATCCTGAACCTGTTCCCCAGATGAGACACAGATCCTAAGAACCTGTTCCAGATGAGACACAGATCCTAATGTGAACCTGTTCCCCAGATGAGACACAGATCCTAATGTGAACCTGTTCCCCAGATGAGACACAGATCCTAATGTGAACCTGTTCCCCAGATGAGACACAGATCCTAATGTGAACCTGTTCCCCAGATGAGACACAGATCCTAATGTGAACCTGTTCCCCAGATGAGACACAGATCCTAATGTGAACCTGTTCCCCAGATGAGAACAGATGAGACACAGATCCTAATGTGAACCTGTTCCCCAGATGAGACACAGATCCTAATGTGAACCTGTTCCCCAGATGAGACACAGATCCTGAAATGTGAACCTGTTCCCCAGATGAGACACAGATCCTAATGTGAACCTGTTCCCCAGATGAGACACAGATCCTAATGTGAACCTGTTCCCCAGATGAGACACAGATCCTAATGTGAACCTGTTCCCCAGATGAGACACAGATCCTAATGTGAACCTGTTCCCCAGATGAGACACAGATCCTAATGTGAACCTGTTCCCCAGATGAGACACAGATCCTAATGAGACACAGATCCTAATGTGAACCTGTTCCCCAGATGAGACACAGATCCTAATGTGAACCTGTTCCCCAGATGAGACACAGATCCTAATGTGAACCTGTTCCCCAGATGAGACACAGATCCTAATGTGAACCTGTTCCCCAGATGAGACACAGATCCTAATGTGAACCTGTTCCCCAGATGAGACACAGATCCTAATGTGAACCTGTTCCCCAGATGAGACACAGATCCTAATGTGAACCTGTTCCCCAGATGAGACACAGATCCTAATGTGAACCTGTTCCCCAGATGAGACACAGATCCTAATGTGAACCTGTTCCCCAGATGAGACACAGATCCTAATGTGAACCTGTTCCCCAGATGAGACACAGATCCTAATGTGAACCTGTTCCCCAGATGAGACACAGATCCTAATGTGAACCTGTTCCCCAGATGAGACACAGATCCTAATGTGAACCAGATGAGACACAGATCCTAATGTGAACCTGTTCCCCAGATGAGACACAGATCCTAATGTGAACCTGTTCCCCAGATGAGACACAGATCCTAATGTGAACCTGTTCCCCAGATGAGACACAGATCCTAATGTGAACCTGTTCCCCAGATGAGACACAGATCCTAATGTGAACCTGTTCCCCAGATGAGACACTAAGAATCCCAGATGAGACACAGATCCTAATGAACCTGTTCCCCAGATGAGACACAGATCCTAATGTGAACCTGTTCCCCAGATGAGACACAGATCCTAATGTGAACCTGTTCCCCAGATGAGACACAGATCCTAATGTGAACCTGTTCCCCAGATGAGACACAGATCCTAATGAACCTGTTCCCCAGATGAGACACAGATCCTAATGTGAACCTGTTCCCCAGATGAGACACAGATCCTAATGTGAACCTGTTCCCCAGATGAGACACAGATCCTAATGTGAACCTGTTCCCCAGATGAGACACAGATCCTAATGTGAACCTGTTCCCCAGATGAGACACAGATCCTAATGTGAACCTGTTCCCCAGATGAGACACTAAGATCCTAATGTGAACCTGTTCCCCAGATGAGACACAGATCCTAATGTGAACCTGTTCCCCAGATGAGACACAGATCCTAATGTGAACCTGTTCCCCAGATGAGACACAGATCCTAATGTGAACCTGTTCCCCAGATGAGACACAGATCCTAATGTGAACCTGTTCCCCAGATGAGACACAGATCCTAATGTGAACCTGTTCCCAGATGAGACACAGATCCTAATGTGAACCTGTTCCCCAGATGAGACACAGATCCTAATGTGAACCTGTTCCCCAGATGAGACACAGATCCTAATGTGGACCTGTTCCCCAGATGAGACACAGATCCTAATGTGAACCTGTTCCCCAGATGAGACACAGATCCTAATGTGACCTGTTCCCCAGATGAGACACAGATCCTAATGTGAACCTGTTCCCCAGATGAGAGAACCTGTTCCCCAGATGAGACACAGATCCTAATGTGATCCTGTTCCCCAGATGAGACAGAGATCCTAATGTGGACCTGCTCCCCAGATGAGACACCGATCTTAATGTTGTAATGATGCTGAATGCAGCCGCATTACCCACATATTACCTGTTTAATGTTCCCTCGCCAGTGGGAGGCTCTAGGTAAAACATGCACGATCTCGTCATTCCACTCTGAGTGTTTGCAGACTAGTTTGCAGACGACACAACAGTAGTTGTTTTGATCACCAACAACGACGAGACAGCATATAGGGAGGAGGTGAGGACAAATAAAAATAAAAAACAGAAATACCTTGTTTACATAAGTATAGGCAGGGTAGCCTAGTGGTTAGAGTGTTGGACTCGTAACCGGAAGGTTGCAAGGGGTCTGAATACTTTCCGAATTCACTGTATGTTTGTTCCAAGCTGCAGATCAAGTCCAGTGTTTTGGTATCACGTTCAGGCCAACAATAGAGGAACTCTGTGATAACTAGTGTCTCCATCCTGTCTAGCTTGGACCTTTTTCCATTCAGAACATCAGGAGGAATGAAGTCAGGCGACCCTCTGGCTCTCTGCTTCTCTCTGCAGAGTTTGGTGGGGGGTGGTTTTTATAACAGAGGATTCCTGTTCCTTTATGTTGGATGCAAAACACCACATTGGTTTCTTAATGTGTTAGTGTGTGTGGTTGCGCGTGCATTTGTGTGTGTGTGTGTGTACCCCTTTTATTAATTAATTAATTAGAGAAGGGATAGAGAATGCAGGAGGTTCAGTCCCTGTTGTTACCTTCCATTCAGTCTCCTGCTGTTGGTTTTGAGTGGAGGTCAATAAAAATGGTCCGTGATTTGGGACTCATGTTTTCTCCAAACGGTCTTTCATCACGTCTGGACACAGTAAAAAACATCGTAACTTATTAACTCATTGTTTACCGTGGTGTAAGTGAGCCGTGAATTCTCACAGGCTCATGTTTGCTGTGTTGAGATTACTTTAGAGAATAGCCAGCAGCGAGTGATGACCTCTTCGTTTTGGCCAAGTGACAGATCGCCTGTGTGTGTGTGTATATGTGTTTATACAATCCCAGGCCACCACACAGACAAGGTCGTAAAGGCTTTGAAATGGTACAAAAAATCTCAGGTAGTCCAAAATCAACAGAACACCATTCAAACTCTGTCCAGGAGAATGATGTCTGCGCTGCTGGAGGATTGTCCAACATAGCTGTCGCCACCGCTCATCTGCCATTGCTTGTTCATTTGTTCCTCGTCATCCGTTGTCCGTTAACAAGCATCTGTGGCAGCCGGTCCATGGTCCTGTCCATCACAGGCCACAGAGGGGGGAGGAACATGTAGGGAGCCATTCTGAATGGACGCAGTGGACCACACTCACACATGAGGCAGCAGTTAACCTAGTGGTTGGACTTGTAACCGAAAGGACGCAAGATCGAATCCCCAAGCTGACTGGGTAAAAAAATCTGTTGTTCTGCCCTTGAACAAGGCAGTTAACCCACTGTTCCTAGGTTGTCATTGAAAATAAGAATGTATTCTTTAACTGACTTATTTAAAAAAAAGAATGTATGGTCACCCTCTGGTTGCAAGGTCATTGGAGGCTGGGTGTGACTTGGCGGTGTTGGCAGCAGTTTGGCAGATTACTTCTTTTGGTTTTGATGTCAAACTACACTCAAAAAGGTGTATTGTCGCCACCACCTGGATGGGGGTAAAACACAAACAAAAGAAACGCAAACTCCATACGGGGAAGGGAACATTTACATGACTTCATACACCACAAAAAAAATATAGACATTCCCACTCTTCAGTTCTTCAAAACTCAAATACCTTTTACTCAGGCTTGAGAGGGTTTGAGGGCTTGAGAGGGTTTGATTGAGAGGGTGAGACCAGAAAAGTTCAGCTGCAGAAACAATGATATCGATCCTTCTCAACTTCCTTTCAACTTGTGGAGTTCCGTTTCTCACCATCGCCATAAAATGCATTTCTTCACATGGATAATTTCTGTGTCCTGCTGTTGATAACCAGGCTATGGTGTAGGCTCCAGTAGGCCTTACCGGTCTTCCTACCACTGGACCTTCAGAGATACTTCATCTTTACACCCACTTAGGAGACTCTCAACTGCCCTGATTTGAGCAAACTCAGTCTCTTTCACCCTACACAGTCACTCCAAGGATTGCTCTTCATGCTCTCCTCCACAGCTACAACATTTCGCATTTCTCTCTTACCGAACAATGTGAAATCTCCTTCATAGTGATCTTTCCCACACGTCCCACATCTCGGCTTCTCCAGTCTGCACTTCTTATATCTGCAGACACTTCTCCAGTCTGCAGACACTTCCAGTCCAGTCTGCAGACACTTCTCCAGTCTGCAGACACTTCTCCAGTCTGCAGACACTCCAGTCTCCAGTCTGCAGACACAGTCTGCAGACACTCCAGTCTGCAGACACTTCCAGTCTGCAGACACGTCCCAAACATATTACAGCAAGAACATTGTAAAAGCCGGTTTACAAAAGCTCCAACAGTACACATATCCCAGCTGCACTCAGACAGAGAAGGACTCCACATCACAAAACACTAGAACAGACAAACTTCTTCTCTTTCCTGTCATTGACTATACAATTGATCCTATGTGCGTCGACCACTCCTGGAATTTCCTTTAATAGAGCCACGTCAACATCCTTCAAGTCCTCCAGAAATGACTCCCTTGACAGATGGCCCTGCTCCACAGCTCAGAGTATGATACATCGTACCAGGCAACTCTATTGATATCCAATAGAAGTTTTTTTTCTGATCCTCAGAAACAGTGGGGACTGTGGAGACACAAACACAGACACATGCACACACACACACACGATAACGTGCACACTATATACACATACATACATATGGATTTTGTGTTGAAGTTATTGGAGCTCTCTGCGTAGCGCAGTGGTCTAAGGCACTGCATCTCAGTGCTAGAGGCATCACTACAGACCCTGGTTCAATTGGGAGTTGATTGGGAGTCCCATAGGGCGGCGCACAATTGGCCCCAGCGTCATCCGGGTTAGAGTTTGGCTATCATTATTAATATGAATTTGTTCTTAACTGACTTGCCTAGTTAAATAAAGGTTAAATAAAATAATACATACTGTATGTGGTAGCAGAGTAGTGGCCTGAGGGCAAACACTTAATATGTTGTGAATGTATTGTATATCTGCTTTAACTTTGCTGGACTCCAGGAAGTGTACCAGGTGCCTTGGCAGGAACTTACGGGGATCCATAATAAACCCCAGGAAGAGTAGCTGCTGCCTTGGCAGGAACTAATGGGGATCCATAATGAACCCCAGGAAGAGTAGCTGCTGCCTTGGCAGGAACTAATGGGGATCCATAATGAACCCAGGAAGAGTAGCTGCTGCCTTGACAGGAACTAATGGGGATCCATAATGAACCCCAGGAAGAGTAGCTGCTGCCTTGGCAGAAACTAATGGGGATCCATAATGAACCCCAGGAAGAGTAGCTGCTGCCTTGGCAGGAACTAATGGGGATCCATAATGAACCCCAGGAAGAGTAGCTGCTGGGGCCTTGGCAGGAGGAACTAATGGGGATCCATAATAAACCCCAGGAAGAGTAGCTGCTGCCTTGGCAGGAACTAATGGGGATCCATAATAAACCCCAGGAAGAGTAGCTGCTGCCTTGGTAGGAACTAATGGGGATCCATAATAAACTCCAGGAAGAGTAGCTGCTGCCTTGGCAGGAACTAATGGGGATCCATAATAAACCCCAGGAAGAGTAGCTGCTGCCTTGGCAGGAACTAATGGGGATCCATAATAAACCCCAGGAAGAGTAGCTGCTGCCTTGGCAGGAACTAATGGGGATCCATAATAAACCCCAGGAAGAGTAGCTGACCACTGCAGAGCTGGGCCAACTCAGTCACCAGAGAACCAGCGAAGAGGGCAGTCTACAATAAATCAATGAGTAAACCAGTACATGAAGGAAGCAAAGAAAATAATGACTAAATTATTTGGGGCTGCCTTGGCAGGAACTAATGGGGATCCTAATAAACCCCAGGAAGAAGCTGCTGCCTTGGCAGGAACTAATGGGGATTAAAATGCTAAAAGGGCTGATCTCTAATCTGGGGAAAATAACAGGGAGGGCAACGTGACGCGTGTGTATGTACTTCTGAGTGTGTAAACCCCAGGAAGACTTCTGTGTTTGTGTGTGTGTGCTGCTGCCTTGGTGTGTGGAACTAATGGGGATCCATAATGAACCCCAGGAAGAGTAGTGTGCTGCCTTGGTAGAACTTCTGTGTATGTGTGGGGATCCTGTGTATAATAAACCCCAGGAAGTGTGTGTGTGTGTGCTTCTGTGTATGTGTGTGTGTGCAGAAACTAATGGTGGATCCATAATAAACCCCAGGAAGAGTGTGCTGCTGCCTTGGTGTGTGTGTGTGGAACTAATGGGGATCCATAATGAACCCCAGGAAGAGTAGCTGCTGTGTGGCAGGAACTAATGGGGATCCATAATGAACCCCAGGAAGAGTACTTCTGTGTATGTGTGTGTGTGTGTGCCTTCTGTGTGTGTGTGGCAGGAACTTCTGTGTTTGTGTGTGTGTAATGTGGGATCCATAATAAACCCCAGGAAGAGTAGCTCAGGACCTGTGTGTGTGTGTGTGTGGCAGAGCTGGGCCACTTCTGTGTGTGTGTGTGTGTACTCAGTCACCTGTGAGAGACCAGCGAAGTGTGTGTGTGTGGAAGCAGTCTACAATAAATCAATGAGTAAACATACTGTGTACATGACGTTTGTGTATGGGAGAGGCTCTGTGTATGTGTGTGTGTGTGCAAACCGT